>NC_030677.2:6890820-7190820 GCF_000004195.4 Xenopus tropicalis
CGTACGTCAGTCTGTATATAAGGAGGGCCGTATATCAGTCTGTATATAAGGAGCAGCTGTGCTCATGGTCTATTCGCCTCTGTATGTCCGTGTCCTGCAGGGGGGCAAATACATAAGGAGGGCCGTACGTCAGTCTGTATATAAGGAGGGCCGTACGTCAGTCTGTATATAAGGGGGGCCGTATATCAGTCTGTATATAAGGGGGGGCCGTACGTCAGTCTGTATATAAGGGGGCCGTATATCAGTCTGTATATAAGGGGGGCCGTACGTCGGTCTGTATATAAGGAGGCCGTACGTCAGTCTGTATTATAAGGGGGCCGTATATCAGTCTGTATATAAGGGGGCCGTACGTCAGTCTGTATATAAGGGGGCCGTATATCAGTCTGTATATAAGGGGGGCCGTACGTCAGTCTGTATATAAGGAGGGCCGTATATCAGTCTGTATATAAGGAGGGCCGTACGTCAGTCTGTATATAAGGAGGGCCGTACGTCAGTCTGTATATAAGGGGGGCCGTACGTCATTCCTGTATATAAGGAGGGCCGTACGTCAGTCTGTTATAAGGAGGGCCGTACGTCAGTCCTGTATATAAGGAGGGCCGTACGTCAGTCTGTATATAAGGAGGGCGTACGTCAGTCTTAATAAGGAGGGCGGTACGTCAGTCTGTATATAAGGAGGGCCGTACGTCAGTCTGTTATATAAGGAGGGCCGTTAACGTCAGTCTGTATATAAGGGGAGGGGCGGTACGTCAGTCTGTATATAAGGAGGGCCGTACGTCAGTCTGTATATAAGGAGGGCGGTACGTCAGTCTGTATATAAGGGGGGCCGTACGTCAGTCTGTATATAAGGAGGCGGTACGTCAGTCTGTATATAAGGAGGGGCGGTACGTCAGTCTGTATATAAGGAGGGCGGTACGTCAGTCTGTATATAAGGAGGGCGGTACGTCAGTCTGTATATAAGGAGGGCCGTACGTCAGTCTGTATATAAGGAGGGCGGTACGTCAGTCTGTATATAAGGAGGGCCGTACGTCAGTCTGTATATAAGGAGGGCGGTACGTCAGTCTGTATATAAGGAGGGCGGTACGTCAGTCTGTATATAAGGAGGGCGGTACGTCAGTCTGTATATAAGGAGGGCGGTACGTCAGTCTGTATATAAGGAGGGCCGTACGTCAGTCTGTATATAAGGAGGGCCGTACGTCAGTCTGTATATAAGGAGGGCCGTACGTCAGTCTGTATATAAGGAGGGCCGTACGTCAGTCTGTATATAAGGAGGGCCGTACGTCAGTCTGTATATAAGGAGGGCCGTACGTCAGTCTGTATATAAGGAGGGCTGTACATAACATGTATATAATATAACAGAATCCCACCCTTATTTCACCCAAGCCCCACCCCAGTCTCTCAGACAAGCCCCCCACATTACGCCCCCCCATTGCTTCTGTGTGTGGGGAAAGAACTCACAGTTCGGAGGCCTCTCGACATGTCCCTCTGCTCAGCTGTGTGAGTGCCTCCCTGCCGGAGTGAGTGCGCCACTGTGAGTGTGAGTGTGAGTGACACTAGCAGCTGTGCCAATGACAATACAGCAGCCACTCACTAACCATTCCCTAGTGTGACACTTACTGGGAGTCCCTGTGTCCCCTGTAGAAGTGACTGCAGTGTGTAGTTGTGCAGCACAACATGCCTGTCAGTGTGTGAGTGTCAGCGAGTGTGCGAGTGCTTCCTAGGCCGCTTGTGCGGTGCAGGCTGCAGGGGGAGATGCAGCAGGAGAGGGGGGAGAAGGGGGAGGAGGAAGAGGAGGGAGGAGGGAGCCAATAAGTCACTGCTGTCTGAACTACAGAACTATAAATACAACTGGGCAGAGGGGGAGACAGGGACAGCTGAGCCCCTGACACACAGGCCATGCAACCCCCTGGCTCCTGGCCCCCACAAATGCTCTCTACTAAGCCTGGCATTGGCACTATCTGGGTACATTATGGAACTTTCAGCTGCAAATTATACTGAAAAATATCCAAAATCCAGAATATCCTGCAAATTAAATCCTTATATCAATGCTGTGCAACTGGCGGCCTGAGGACCACATCTGGCCTGCACCCCCCCATGTGGTCCCCCACCTGTCTGGCTGCTGTGACTGCCCAACCCTGCCTGTGTGTGCCATACTCTGCCTGCCCTATGCTGCCTGTGTGTACCATACCCTCCCTGCCCAACCCTGCCTGTGTGTGCCATACTCTGCCTGCCCTATGCTGCCTGTGTGTGCCATACTCTGCCTGCCCTATGCTGCCTGTGTGTGCCATACTCTGCCTGCCCTATGCTGCCTGTGTGTGCCATACTTTGCCTGCCCTATGCTGCCTGTGTGTGCCATACTCTGCCTGCCCTATGCTGCCTGTGTGTGCCATACTTTGCCTGCCCTATGCTGCCTGTGTGTGCCATAATCTGCCTGCCTATGCTGCTTGTGTGTGCCATAATCTGCCTGCCCTATGCTGCCTGTGTGTGCCATACTTTGCCTGCCCTATGCTGCCTGTGTGTGCCATACTTTGCCTGCCCTATGCTGCCTGTGTGTGCCATAATCTGCCTGCCCTATGCTGCTTGTGTGTGCCATAATCTGCCTGCCCTATGCTGCCTGTGTGTGCCATACTCTGCCTGCCCTATGCTGCCTGTGTGTGCCATACTTTGCCTGCCCTATGCTGCCTGTGTGTGCCATAATCTGCCTGCCCTATGCTGCTTGTGTGTGCCATAATCTGCCTGCCCTATGCTGCCTGTGTGTGCCATAATCTGCCTGCCCTATGCTGCTTGTGTGTGCCATAATCTGCCTGCCCTATGCTGCCTGTGTGTGCCATACTCTGCCTGCCCTACCCTGCCTGTGTGTGTGCCATACTCTGCCTGCCCTATGCTGCCTGTGTGTGCCATACTCTGCCTGCCCTACCCTGCCTGTGTGTGTGCCATACTCTGCCTGCCCTATGCTGCCTGTGTGTGCCATACTCTGCCTGCTCTACCCTGCCTGTGTGTGCCATACTCTGCCTTCCCTACCCTGCCTGTGTGTGCCATACTCTGCCTGCCCTACCCTGCCTGTGTGTGCCATACTCTGCCTGCCCTACCCTGCCTGTGTGTGCCATACTCTGCCTGCCCTATGCTGTCTGTGTTATATGGAGCAATATAAGTCAGGGGGGACTGGTTTTATGGAGGAGTAGAAGTTACAAGGGAGGGGATATGTGAAAGGGTAGCTATTAAAGGGGAGGGGTTATTTGAAGGGCTATCAGGGAGGGATAGCAGTTATAGGGGAGGGGTTATAGGGAGGGATAGCGGTTATAGGGGAGGGGTTATAGGAAGGGATAACAGTTATAGGGGAAGGGTTATAGGGAGGGATAGCAGTTATAGGGGAGGGGTTATAGGGTGGGATAACAGTTATAGGGGAGGGGTTATAGGGAGGGATAGCAGTTATAGGGGAGGGGTTATAGGGAGGGATAGCAGTTATAGGGGAGGGGTTATAGGGAGGGATAGCAGTTATAGGGGAGGGGTTATAGGGAGGGATAGCAGTTATAGGGGAGGGGTTATAGGGAGGGATAGCAGTTATAGGGGAGGGGTTATAGGGAGGGATAGCAGTTATAGGGGAGGGGTTATAGGGAGGGATAGCAGTTATAGGGTAAGAGATTAGTTATCAAGCAGATGAATATGGTAACTGAATGTGTTGGGAATCTTTCTGGCAGGGAAGGAGTTAAGCAAAGGGTAAGCACACAAGGGGGTTCCATGTGTAAGGACATGGGGGGAGGGGCACACCCACACACCATGTCCCCTGGAAATGTCAGAAGACAGAAGGGGGCACAAACACAAGGAGCATTGTGTGACTGGCATTACTCTCATAGCAGCGCTGCCCACGCACCATCAGGGTCTCCTCTACTGGGGGCTCCTTCCATATCTGCACCCCGGCCATTACCTCAATCATCCTCTCTATGTGCTAAGCTCACCCAGGCATTTGGCTGGTAAGGGTCTCAGCACCTACAGAGTATGGTCATGGTCTCAGCACCTACAGAGTATGGTCATGGTCTCAGCACCTACAGAGTATGGTCATGGTCTCAGCACCTACAGAGTATGGTCATGGTCTCAGCACCTACAGAGTATGGTCATGGTCTCAGCACCTACAGAGTATGGTCAGGGTCTCAGCACCTACAGAGTATGGTCATGGTCTCAGCACCTACAGAGTATGGTCATGGTCTCAGCACCTACAGAGTATGGTCAGGGTCTCAGCACCTACAGAGTATGGTCAGGGTCTCAGCACCTACAGAGTATGGTAAGGGTCTCAACACCTACAGAGTATGGTCAGGGGCTCAGCACCTACAGAGTATGGTCATGGTCTCAGCACCTACAGAGTATGGTCAGGGTCTCAGCACCTACAGAGTATGGTCAGGGTCTCAGCACCTACAGAGTATGGTCAGGGTCTCAGCACCTACAGAGTATGGTAAGGGTCTCAGCACCTACAGAGTATGGTAAGGGTCTCAGCACCTACAGAGTATGGTCAGGTTCTCAGCACCTACAGAGTATGGTCAGGGTCTCAGCACCTACAGAGTATGGTCAGGGGCTCAGCTACTACAGAGTATGGTCATGGTCTCAGCACCTACAGAGTATGGTCAGGGGCTCAGCACCTACAGAGTATGGTCAGGGGCTCAGCACCTACAGAGTATGGTCAGGGGCTCAGCACCTACAGAGTATGGTCATGGTCTCAGCACCTACAGAGTATGGTCAGGGGCTCAGCACCTACAGAGTATGGTCAGGGGCTCATTAACCTACAGAGTATGGTCAGGGTCTCATTAACCTACAGAGTATGGTCATGGTCTCAGCACCTACAGAGTATGGTCATGGTCTCAGCACCTACAGAGTATGGTCATGGTCTCAGCACCTACAGAGTATGGTCAGGGTCTCAGCACCTACAGAGTATGGTCATGGTCTCAGCACCTACAGAGTATGGTCATGGTCTCAGCACCTACATAGTATGGTCAGGGTCTCAGCACCTACAGAGTATGGTCAGGGTCTCAGCACCTACAGAGTATGGTAAGGGTCTCAACACCTACAGAGTATGGTCAGGGGCTCAGCACCTACAGAGTATGGTCATGGTCTCAGCACCTACAGAGTATGGTCAGGGTCTCAGCACCTACAGAGTATGGTCAGGGTCTCAGCACCTACAGAGTATGGTCAGGGTCTGAGCACCTACAGAGTATGGTAAGGGTCTCAGCACCTACAGAGTATGGTAAGGGTCTCAGCACCTACAGAGTATGGTCAGGGTCTCAGCACCTACAGAGTATGGTCAGGGTCTCAGCACCTACAGAGTATGGTCAGGGGCTCAGCTACTACAGAGTATGGTCATGGTCTCAGCACCTACAGAGTATGGTCAGGGGCTCAGCACCTACAGAGTATGGTCAGGGGCTCAGCACCTACAGAGTATGGTCATGGTCTCAGCACCTACAGAGTATGGTCAGGGCTCAGCACCTACAGAGTATGGTCAGGGGCTCATTAACCTACAGAGTATGGTCAGGGTCTCATTAACCTACAGAGTATGGTCATGGTCTCAGCACCTACAGAGTATGGTCATGGTCTCAGCACCTACAGAGTATGGTCAGGGGCTCATTAACCTACAGAGTATGGTCAGGGGCTCAGCACCTACAGAGTATGGTCAGGGGCTCATTAACCTACAGAGTATGGTCAGGGGCTCAGCACCTACAGAGTATGGTCAGGGGCTCAGCACCTACAGAGTATGGTCAGGGGCTCATTAACCTACAGAGTATGGTCAGGGGCTCATTAACCTACAGAGTATGGTCAGGGTCTCAGCACCTACAGAGTATGGTCATGGTCTCAGCACCTACAGAGTATGGTCAGGGTCTCAGCACCTACAGAGTATGGTCAGGGTCTCAGCACCTACAGAGTATGGTCAGGGGCTCATCAAACAACAGACAGCGGTCAGGGGTGCAGCCACCTATAGAGTATGGTTAGGATCCCAGTATGGCCACACAGCGCCTCTACACAGTCTCTGCAACCACTACATCACACAGGGACTCAACAACCTATGGGGTGAGATGGTGCAGGATGATACAGAGGAAGAAAAAGAAGGAAATTATGGTATATGCCCCCCCCCCCCCAACTGGGTGTAAAAGAAAGGCCACCTCGGGAGAGCCAGGTTACCTGCAGACTGAGGGCGATCTGTCGGATATACAGCATATTCAGATCCTCTAAGATCCACAGTTTGTCCTCCATGTCTTCCCAGTATTCAGGTGGCACCAGATGCCACGAGTCGCCCCTACCAGTCAGCATAACCCAATATATGTAGCACTACCTTGCCCCTACCCCAAAAGCCCCACATCCCACCCCCTAACTCTGTGCCCATCCCTCAACCTACAGCCTCGCTTAATGTCACCTACTGTACGTCTCATCCCTCCATAACAGCACCCTCTCCCCTCCCAGCACCCCTAGAGTCTTCTGCATACACCCCAGAACTGCCCCTGATGGTACTACTGAGCCATCTACCTGCACCTTCATACAGACCGTAGGGGCATTTGCTGGGAAAGTACAATATGGGGGTGCTATATACTGAGGAGTTAGGGAAAGTGCAATAAGGGGGTGCTATATACTGAGGAGTTAGGGAAAGTACAATATGGGGGTGCTATATACTGAGGAGTTAGGGAAAGTACAATATGGGGGTGCTACATACTGAGGAGTTAGGGAAAGTACAATATGGGGGTGCTATATACTGAGGAGTTAGGGAAAGTACAATATGTGGGTGCTATATACTGAGGAGTTAGGGAAAGTACAATATGGGGGTGCTATATACTGAGGAGTTAGGGAAAGTACAATATGGGGGTGCTATATACTGAGGAGTTAGGGAAAGTACAATATGGGGGTGCTATATACTGAGGAGTTAGGGAAAGTACAATATGGGGGTGCTATATACTGAGGAGTTAGGGAAAGTACAATATGTGGGTGCTATATACTGAGGAGTTAGGGAAAGTACAATATGGGGGTGCTATATACTGAGGAGTTAGGGAAAGTACAATATGGGGGTGCTATATACTGAGGAGTTAGGGAAAGTACAATATGGGGGTGCTATATACTGAGGAGTTAGGGAAAGTACAATATGGGGGTGCTATATACTGAGGAGTTAGGGAAAGTGCAATAAGGGGGTGCTATATACTGAGGAGTTAGGGAAAGTGCAATAAGGGGGTGCTATATACTGAGGAGTTAGGGAAAGTGCAATAAGGGGGTGCTATATACTGAGGAGTTAGGGAAAGTGCAATAAGGGGGTGCTATATACTGAGGAGTTAGGGAAAGTGCAATATGGGGGTGCTATATACTGAGGAGTTAGGGAAAGTGCAATAAGGGGGTGCTATATACTGAGGAGTTAGGGAAAGTACAATATGGGGGTGCTATATACTGAGGAGTTAGGGAAAGTGCAATAAGGGGGTGCTATATACTGAGGAGTTAGGGAAAGTGCAATATGGGGGTGCTATATACTGAGGAGTTAGGGAAAGTGCAATAAGGGGGTGCTATATACTGAGGAGTTAGGGAAAGTGCAATATGGGGGTGCTATATAGATATTTTATATAAAGGAAAAGCAGGGAATTATGGGAATTCAATAAGGGGTGCTATAATCTGAATCTACCCTCTGCCCTTGTCTGTCCCTTCTCTCCTGCCCCTCCTCCCCACTTGCCCCTGTACCTGCCCCTCCTCCCCACTTGCCCCAGTACCTGCCCCAGTACCTGCCCCTGGCTGCTAACACTCTCAGTCCTGCTGGGCTGTCAGCCTGTCCACGTCTCTGCCTGTTCCCGTCTCTTCCTCCCAGTTTCAGCTTTTCCTTCCGCCCATTCCCTGGCCTTCCTCCTCCTCCTCCTCCTCCTCAATGAGCCCTATTCATTACTGCCCCCCTCCCCCTGTCCCACAGAGAAGGGGGGCAGCTAGGGACATTAACCCCCTCCCTGCTGGAACCTCCACTCTCAGACCCTTCCCACTGCTCACAGCTGCAAATGTTTATATTAGTACCCTCACTGCACCGCGTGGCCCCTTACCGACTGCACCGCGTGGCCCCTTACCGACTGCACCGTGTGGCCCCTTACCGACTGCACCGCGTGGCCCCTTACCGACTGCACCGTGTGGCCCCTTACCGACTGCACCGCGTGGCCCCTTACCGACTGCACCGCGTGGCCCCTTACCGACTGCACCGCGTGGCCCCTTACCGACTGCACCACGTGGCCCCTTACCGACTGCACCGCGTGGCCCCTTACCGACTGCACCACGTGGCCCCTTACCGATGGCAGTAAGGGGTCACTGATACTGTTCCTACTGAATTGTGCTTAGTACAGGGGAATCCCTATGTGCCATAGTTTTATGGTATCTCTCTGTACAGGCTATGAGCAAACTTAGGGGGCTGTTCCTGCTGAATTGTGCTTAGTACAGGAGAATCCCTATGTGCCATAGTTTTATGGTATCTCTCTGTACAGGCTATGGGCAAACTTAGGGGGCTGTTCCTGCTGAATTGTGCTTAGTACAGGGGAATCCCTATGTGCCATAGTTTTATGGTATCTCTCTGTACAGGCTATGAGCAAACTTAGGGGGCTGTTCCTGCTGAATTGTGCTTAGTACAGGAGAATCCCTATGTGCCCATAGTTTTATGGTATCTCTCTGTACAGGCTATGGGCAAACTTAGGGGGCTGTTCCTGCTGAATTGTGCTTAGTACAGGGGAATCCCTATGTGCCATAGTTTTATGGTATCTCTCTGTACAGGCTATGAGCAAACTTAGGGGGCTGTTCCTGCTGAATTGTGCTTAGTACAGGGGAATCCCTATGTGCCATAGTTTTATGGTATCTCTCTGTACAGGCTATGGGCAAACTTAGGGGGCTGTTCCTGCTGAATTGTGCTTAGTACAGGGGAATCCCTATGTGCCATAGTTTTATGGTATCTCTCTGTACAGGCTATGAGCAAACTTAGGGGGCTGTTCCTGCTGAATTGTGCTTAGTACAGGGGAATCCCTATGTGCCATAGTTTTATGATATCTCTCTGTACAGGCTATGAGCAAACTTAGGGGGCTGTTCCTGCTGAATTGTGCTTAGTACAGGGGAATCCCTATGTGCCATAGTTTTATGGTATCTCTCTGTACAGGCTATGAGCAAACTTAGGGGGCTGTTCCTGCTGAATTATGCTTAGTACAGGGGAATCCCTATACTGCCATAGTTTTATGGTATCTCTCTGTACAGGCTATGAGCAAACTTAGGGGGCTGTTCCTGCTGAATTGTGCTTAGTACAGGGGAATCCCTATGTGCCATAGTTTTATGGTATCTCTCTGTACAGGCTATGAGCAAACTTAGGGGGCTGTTCCTGCTGAACTGTGCTTAGTACAGGGGAATCCCTATGTGCCATAGTTTTATGGTATCTCTCTGTACAGGCTATGAGCAAACTTAGGGGGCTGTTCCTGCTGAATTGTGTAGTACAGGGGAATCCCTATGTGCCATAGTTTTATGGTATCTCTCTGTACAGGCTATGAGCAAACTTAGGGGGCTGTTCCTGCTGAATTGTGTAGTACAGGGGAATCCCTATGTGCCATAGTTTTATGGTATCTCTCTGTACAGGCTATGGGCAAACTTAGGGGGCTGTTCCTGCTGAATTGTGCTTAGTACAGAGGAATCCCTATGTGCCATAGTTTTATGGTATCTCTCTGTACAGGCTATGAGCAAACTTAGGGGGCTGTTCCTGCTGAATTGTGCTTAGTACAGGGGAATCCCTATGTGCCATAGTTTTATGGTATCTCTCTGTACAGGCTATGAGCAAACTTAGGGGGCTGTTCCTGCTGAATTGTGCTTAGTACAGGGGAATCCCTATGTGCCATAGTTTTATGGTATCTCTCTGTACAGGCTATGGGCAAACTTAGGGGGCTGTTCCTGCTGAATTGTGCTTAGTACAGGGGAATCCCTATGTGCCATAGTTTTATGGTATCTCTCTGTACAGGCTATGAGCAAACTTAGGGGGCTGTTCCTGCTGAATTGTGCTTAGTACAGGGGAATCCCTATGTGCCATAGTGTTATGGTATCTCTCTGTACAGGCTATGAGCAAACTTAGGGGGTTGCTGGGAGGGGAGGGGGCTCTGCACATGAACAGGTGGGAAACTGTAGGTGAGACCCATAGATGGGGGGGGGGGGCAGCTGTTGTTTAGGGATGGACAGTAACATGTGCTGGGGGTTTGGGGGGAGTTCAGTTGTTACTTGTATTTGGCAAATACACAGATAAAAGAGAATGCTCTCACCCCCCAATCTGCCCCTCTACTCATACCCCCCAATTTCCCTCCACTACTCGCACTCTCCCATCTGCCCCCTCTGCTCATAACCCCCTTCATCTGTCTGGCACAGGGGTTTTTCTAGCTGCCAGTTTAACCTTTACATTACCTCGGTGACATTCCCAGCCCTTCTGCCCCAGTTATATGCCCAGAGTGTAACATTCCTACCCCTGTATGTTAAGGGAAACTAAACCCTGCGGCACAGCGCGGCTCAACCAAACTTTACTTGTTGCTGGACTACAAATAAATAATGAAGGGTGAGGCATGCTGGGAGCTGTAGTCCAGGGCTGTATTCTTAAAGCAATATTGCACAATAAAACTTTTCAGATTTTCCAAGAATCCTCCAATGAGAATCCCAGCTGATGTGAGTAAATCCGGCTCCCTGTTCTCTGTTCCTGCAATTGGAGTTGGGAGCAATAAGCACAGTTTCCCAGCACTGAACAAGTCTGTCCCTTTATCCCCATGTCTGATTCCTGTGCCATATAATGATGGGAAAATGCCATCATTATCTCTATATGTAAGGTACCAGCAAGGGGCCTGACACAGTACTGGGAATCAGCATTCTCATTGGTCACTTCTCTTGCATTTATAATGAAGTTATTTACCAGTAGAATTCTCATTGGTGAATTTTCTTGTATCTATAATTATGTTTTTCGACAACTTCTATAGCAGAACTAGGGGGCGCTGTGGGACAGTGTTATGGTTGGGTTTACATCCCCTTTAAATGAAGCAGAACATGACACATTAACATGTTAGTTCTGTTGTGATTCTGTATCTGGTTCTACACCAGTAGGTGGCGCTGTCTCTCTCTCTCTCTTGGGCAGGGGACAGTGTGTGGGCCACAGTTATGCAAAGGCACAATAGCACCGTCAACTTCTGGTTATGCCCTTTGGTAGAACTAATATAAATGTGAGTTATACACTGACTGGGAGTGTGTTGGGGGGATCCTTGGAGAAGGATCTGGGGGTTTTTGTTGATAACAAGTTGTGCAACTCCAGGCAGTGTCATTCTGTGGCTACTAAAGCAAATAAAGTGCTGTCTTGTATAAACAGGGCATTGACTCAAGGGATGAAACATAATTTTGCCTCTTTATAGGTCCCTGGTAAGGCCTCACCTTGAGTATGAACTATATGGCACAGCTTACATAGCACATAACAAGTAAGCTCTGTAAAACACCATTGTATTCCACAGATCTTATCTGTTATTTGCCCCCGGGGCTACACAGCGGGGTATTTATATAAACTATAGTAGGGTTTCTGTAGCAAACACCCCAGCTGTACCAGTGCAGGAACGGCTGCCCCCGGGGCTACACAGCGGGGTATTTATATAAACTATAGTAGGGTTTCTGTAGCAAACACCCCAGCTGTACCAGTGCAGGAATGGCTGGGGCACAGAACACAAGAAGTGGGAGAGGAGACGGGGCAGGAAGTGGGAAAAGGATGCACGGGGGGCAAAAGTGGGGAGAAGAGGCAAAGGGGAAAGGAAGTGGGGAGAAGGGGCACAGGGGACAGGAAGTGGGGAGAAGAGGCACAGGGGACAGGAAGTGGGGAGAGGATGTTTAGTGGATAGAAAGTGGGGAGAAGAGGCAGAGGGGACAGGAAGTGGGGAGAAGAGGCACAGGGGACAGGAAGTGGGGAGAAGGGGCAGAGGGGACAGGAAGTGGGGAGAAGGGGCAGAGGGGACAGGAAGTGGGGAGAAGATGCACAGGGGACAGGAAGTGGGGAGAAGAGGCACAGGGGACAGGAAGTGGGGAGAAGAGGCAGAGGGGACAGGAAGT
Source organism: Xenopus tropicalis (assembly GCF_000004195.4). Lineage (NCBI taxonomy): Eukaryota > Metazoa > Chordata > Amphibia > Anura > Pipidae > Xenopus > Xenopus tropicalis. The sequence goes on from NC_030677.2 coordinate 6,902,893, forward strand.
GGGGAGAAGAGGCACAGGGGACAGGAAGTGGGGAGAAGAGGCACAGGGGACAGGAAGTGGGGAGAAGAGGCACAGGGGACAGGAAGTGGGGAGAAGAGGCAGAGGGGACAGGAAGTGGGGAGAAGAGGCACAGGGGACAGGAAGTGGGGAGAAGAGGCACAGGGGACAGGAAGTGGGGAGAAGAGGCACAGGGGACAGGAAGTGGGGAGAAGAGGCACAGGGGACAGGAAGTGGGGAGAAGAGGCACAGGGGACAGGAAGTGGGGAGAAGGGGCACAGGGGACAGGAAGTGGGGAGAAGAGGCACAGGGGACAGGAAGTGGGGAGAAGAGGCACAGGGGACCGGCAGTGGGGAGAAGAGGCACAGGGGACAGGAAGTGGGGAGAAGAGGCACAGGGGACAGGAAGTGGGGAGAAGAGGCACAGGGGACCGGCAGTGGGGAGGGGAGGGACGGACTGTTACTGAGTTGATACTTGTCAGGATTCCACTCCCTGTTTCCCCTGCACTAAAGCCAAGTACAAGTCTGTACTCACTGCACCAGGAGGAACAATGGCAGGTTTATTTGCACAGGTGAGCGGCCAGAGTGGGGAGGGGCCAGTGGCATTCACCCCTCCCCCCAACATTTCCAGCTGAATATTCCCAGAATAGGTGTTTACACGCAACCAAGAACATACACATTATTGTATATTGTGTGAGGGTAGGTGTGTTATACAGAGAGAGGTAGGTGAGTGTTATACAGAGAGAGGTAGGTGTGTGTTATACAGAGAGAGGTAGGTGAGTGTTATAAAGAGAGAGGTAGGCGAGTGTTATACAGAGAGAGGTAGGTGAGTGTTATACAGAGAGAGGTAGGTGAGTGTTATACAGAGAGAGGTAGGTGTGTTATACAGAGAGAGGTAGGTGTGTGTTATACAGAGAGAGGTAGGTGTGTGTTATACAGAGAGAGGTAGGTGAGTGTTATAAAGAGAGAGGTAGGTGAGTGTTATACAGAGAGAGGTAGGCGTGTGTTATACAGAGAGAGGTAGGTGAGTGTTATAAAGAGAGAGGTAGGTGAGTGTTATACAGAGAGAGGTAGGCGTGTGTTATACAGAGAGAGGTAGGTGTGTGTTATACAGAGAGAGGTAGGCGTGTGTTATACAGAGAGAGGTAGGCGTGTGTTATACAGAGAGAGGTAGGTGTGTGTTATACAGAGAGAGGTAGGTGAGTGTTATACAGAGAGAGGTAGGTGTGTGTTATACAGAGAGAGGTAGGTGAGTGTTATACAGAGAGAGGTAGGTGTGTGTTATACAGAGAGAGGTAGGTGAGTGTTATACAGAGAGAGGTAGGTGTGTTATACAGAGAGAGGTATGTGAGTGTTATACAGAGAGAGGTAGGTATGTGTTATACAGAGAGAGGTAGGTGTGTGTTATACAGAGAGAGGTAGGTGAGTGTTATACAGAGAGAGGTAGGTGAGTGTTATACAGAGAGAGGTAGGCGAGTGTTATACAGAGAGAGGTAGGTGTGTGTTATACAGAGAGAGGTAGGTGTGTGTTATACAGAGAGAGGTAGGTGTGTGTTATACAGAGAGAGGTAGGTGTGTGTTATACAGAGAGAGGTAGGTGAGTGTTATACAGAGAGAGGTAGGTGAGTGTTATACAGAGAGAGGTAGGCGAGTGTTATACAGAGAGAGGTAGGTGTGTGTTATACAGAGAGAGGTAGGTGTGTGTTATACAGAGAGAGGTAGGTGTGTGTTATACAGAGAGAGGTAGGTGTGTGTTATACAGAGAGAGGTAGGTGAGTGTTATACAGAGAGAGGTAGGTGAGTGTTATACAGAGAGAGGTAGGCGAGTGTTATACAGAGAGAGGTAGGTGTGTGTTATACAGAGAGAGGTAGGTGTGTGTTATACAGAGAGAGGTAGGTGTGTGTTATACAGAGAGAGGTAGGTGTGTGTTATACAGAGAGAGGTAGGTGTGTGTTAAACAGAGAGAGGTAGGTGTGTGTTATACAGAGAGAGGTGAGTGTTATACAGAGAGAGGTAGGTGTGTGTTATACAGAGAGAGGTAGGCGTGTGTTATACAGAGAGAGGTGAGTGTTATACAGAGAGAGGTAGGTGAGTGTTATACAGAGAGAGGTAGGCGAGTGTTATACAGAGAGGTAGGTGTGTGTTATACAGAGAGAGGTAGGTGTGTGTTATACAGAGAGAGGTAGGCGTGTGTTATACAGAGAGAGGTGAGTGTTATACAGAGAGAGGTAGGTGAGTGTTATACAGAGAGAGGTAGGTGAGTGTTATACAGAGAGAGGTAGGCGAGTGTTATACAGAGAGGTAGGTGTGTGTTATACAGAGAGAGGTAGGTGTGTGTTATACAGAGAGAGGTAGGCGTGTGTTATACAGAGAGAGGTGAGTGTTATACAGAGAGAGGTAGGTGAGTGTTATACAGAGAGAGGTAGGTGAGTGTTATACAGAGAGAGGTAGGCGAGTGTTATACAGAGAGGTAGGTGTGTGTTATACAGAGAGAGGTAGGTGTGTGTTATACAGAGAGAGGTAGGTGTGTGTTATACAGAGAGAGGTAGGTGAGTGTTATACAGAGAGAGGTAGGTGAGTGTTATACAGAGAGAGGTAGGTGTGTTATACAGAGAGAGGTAGGTGTGTGTTATACAGAGAGAGGTAGGTGAGTGTTATACAGAGAGAGGTAGGTGTGTGTTATACAGAGAGAGGTAGGCGAGTGTTATACAGAGAGAGGTAGGTGAGTGTTATACAGAGAGAGGTAGGTGAGTGTTATACAGAGAGAGGTAGGTGTGTGTTATACAGAGAGAGGTAGGCGAGTGTTATACAGAGAGAGGTAGGTGAGTGTTATACAGAGAGAGGTAGGTGAGTGTTATACAGAGAGAGGTAGGTGTGTGTTATACAGAGAGAGGTAGGCGAGTGTTATACAGAGAGAGGTAGGTGAGTGTTATACAGAGAGAGGTAGGTGAGTGTTATACAGAGAGAGGTAGGTGTGTGTTATACAGAGAGAGGTAGGCGAGTGTTATACAGAGAGAGGTAGGTGAGTGTTATACAGAGAGAGGTAGGTGTGTGAGCTCCCTGCCTATTGGTGTTGCTCCCAGCCCCCCTATCTCTGCCCCCCCCCATATCACACATTATTGCCCCCCCTCCGGCAGGAATCTACAATGGGAAGGAGCTGCTGGGACACGCACACATACCGCACACGCCTAGCACTCCCGCCAGGCACACGGATATTCCATGAACTGCACCCTCAGCCCAGGCAGAACATACACATAGACTTTATGTTCCTAGGTGCCCAGTTGTTTTGGGGCAGTTGCTAATGGCAGCCAATCAGGGCTAAGGGATCAGTGCTGTAGGGATCTCTGTCAGTTTGCCCGAGGGATCAGTGCTGTAGGGATCTCTGACTGTCAGTTTGCCCGAGGGATCAGAGCTGTAGGGATCTCTGACTGTCAGTTTGCCCAAGGGATCAGTACTGTAGGGATCTCTGACTGTCAGTTTGCCCAAGGGATCAGTGCAGTAGGGATGTATGACTGTCAGTTTGCCCAAGGGATCAGTGCAGTAGGGATGTATGACTGTCAGTTTGCCCGAGGGATCAGTGCTGTAGGGATCTCTGACTGTCAGTTTGCCCCAGGGATCAGTGCTGTAGGGATCTCTGACTGTCAGTTTGCCCGAGGGATCAGTGCTGTAGGGATCTCTGACTGTCAGTTTGCCCGAGGGATCAGTGCTGTAGGGATCTCTGTCAGTTTGCCCGAGGGATCAGTGCTGTAGGGATCTCTGACTGTCAGTTTGCCCGAGGGATCAGTGCTGTAGGGATCTCTGACTGTCATTTTGCCCGAGGGATCAATGCTGTAGGGATCTCTGTCAGTTTGCCCAAGGGATCAGTGCAGTAGGGATGTATGACTGTCAGTTTGCCCAAGGGATCAGTGCAGTAGGGATGTATGACTGTCAGTTTGCCCAAGGGATCAGAGCTGTAAGGATGTATGACTGTCAGTTTGCCCAAGGGATCAGTGCTGTAGGGATCTCTGACTGTCAGTTTGCCCGAGGGATCAGTGCTGTAGGGATCTCTGTCAGTTTGCCCCAGGGATCAGTGCTCTAGGGATCTCTGACTGTCAGTTTGCCCGAGGGATCAGTGCTGTAGGGATCTCTGTCAGTTTGCCCGAGGGATCAGTGCTGTAGGGATCTCTGACTGTCAGTTTGCCTGAGGGATCAATGCTGTAGGGATCTCTGTCAGTATGCCCGAGGGATCAGTGCTGTAGGGATCTCTGACTGTCAGTTTGCCCGAGGGATCAGTGCTGTAGGGATCTCTGACTGTCAGTTTGCCTGAGGGATCAATGCTGTAGGGATCTCTGTCAGTATGCCCGAGGGATCAGTGCTGTAGGGATCTCTGACTGTCAGTTTGCCTGAGAGATCAATGCTGTAGGGATCTCTGTCAGTATGCCCGAGGGATCAGTGCTGTAGGGATCTCTGACTGTCAGTTTGCCCGAGGGATCAGTGCTGTAGGGATCTCTGACTGTCAGTTTGCCCGAGGGATCAGTGCTGTAGGGATCTCTGACTGTCAGTTTGCCCGAGGGATCAGTGCTGTAGGGATCTCTGACTGTCAGTTTGCCAGAGGGATCAGTGCTGTAGGGATCTCTGACTGTCAATTTGTGTAAGGGCTCAGATCTGGATCAGGCAGGTTTGGTTTCTCCCGTTGGCTCGGGGCCACATTGGCCCATTGATACAACCCTTGCTCCAACGGGCCCTATTCCCATCACTGTATTGCCCCGCCCCTTGTAGGCAGCCCCACGACTAATGAACCCAGCACTTCTGCTCTTGCCCTGGGCTAATGCCCCATAGGTGTTGGCTACATTCCTGCGGCAGCCTAATAACCCCACCCCTTAATTATATGCAGTCACATGCTTCCCAATTAATGAGATACTCGTTAGTCCCTGGCACCGACTGGCTGAGAAACTGCCCCTCCTGCTGCTGCCCCAGCGGAATTCAGAGAATGTCTTGCCCCACTATCAGGGCTAATGAGTAACTAGGAGTTACTAAACCTGCCCCGGCCTCATTATTATATCTGTTACTTAGTGACCGGGGCCCCAAGTCTGTCTCAGGCCCTACTCAGGCCCTACTCACCCCTGTCTGTGTAACATAGGCCCCTACTCACCCCTGTCTGTGTAACATAGGCCCCTACTCACCCCTGTCTGTGTAACATAGGCCCCTACTCACCCCTGTCTGTGTAACATAGGCCCCTACTCACCCCTGTCTGTGTAACATAGGCCCCTACTCACCCCTGTCTGTGTAACATAGGCCCCTACTCACCCCTGTCTGTGTAACATAGGCCCTACTCACCCCTGTCTGTCTGTGTAACATAGGCCCCTACTCACCCCTGTCTGTGTAACATAGGCCCTACTCACCCCTGTCTGTGTAACATAGGCCCCTACTCACCCCTGTCTGTGTAACATAGGCCCTACTCACCCCTGTCTGTCTGTGTAACATAGGGCCCTACTCACCCCTGTCTGTGTAACATAGGCCCCTACTCACCCCTGTCTGTGTAACATAGGCCCCTACTCACCCCTGTCTGTGTAACATAGGCCCCTACTCACCCCTGTCTGTGTAACATAGGCCCTACTCACCCCTGTCTGTGTAACATAGGCCCCTACTCACCCCTGTCTGTGTAACATAGGCCCTACTCACCCCTGTCTGTGTAACATAGGCCCTACTCACCCCTGTCTGTGTACCATAGGCCCTACTCACCCCTGTCTGTGTAACATAGGCCCTACTCACCCCTGTCTGTCTGTGTAACATAGGCCCTACTCACCCCTGTCTGTCTGTGTAACATAGGCCCCTACTCACCCCTGTCTGTGTAACATAGGCCCCTACTCACCCCTGTCTGTCTGTGTAACATAGGCCCTACTCACCCCTGTCTGTCTGTGTAACATAGGGCCCTACTCACCCCTGTCTGTGTAACATAGGCCCCTACTCACCCCTGTCTGTGTAACATAGGCCCTACTCACCCCTGTCTGTGTAACATAGGCCCTACTCACCCCTGTCTGTGTAACATATGCCCTACTCACCCCTGTCTGTGTAACATAGGCCCTACTCACCCCTGTCTGTGTAACATAGGCCCTACTCACCCCTGTCTGTGTAACATAGGCCCTACTCACCCCTGTCTGTCTGTGTAACATAGGCCCTACTCACCCCTGTCTGTCTGTGTAACATAGGCCCCTACTCACCCCTGTCTGTGTAACATAGGCCCCTACTCACCCCTGTCTGTCTGTGTAACATAGGCCCTACTCACCCTGTCTGTCTGTGTAACATAGGCCCCTACTCACCCCTGTCTGTCTGTGTAACATAGGCCCCTACTCACCCCTGTCTGTCTGTGTAACATAGGCCCTACTCACCCCTGTCTGTCTGTGTAACATAGGCCCCTACTCACCCCTGTCTGTGTAACATAGGCCCTACTCACCCCTGTCTGTCTGTGTAACATAGGCCCCTACTCACCCCTGTCTGTCTGTGTAACATAGGCCCCTACTCACCCCTGTCTGTGTAACATAGGCCCTACTCACCCCTGTCTGTGTAACATAGGCCCCTACTCACCCCTGTCTGTCTGTGTAACATAGGCCCCTACTCACCCCTGTCTGTGTAACATAGGGCCCTACTCACCCCTGTCTGTGTAACATAGGCCCCTACTCACCCCTGTCTGTGTAACATAGGCCCTACTCACCCCTGTCTGTCTGTGTAACATAGGCCCTACTCACCCCTGTCTGTGTAACATAGGCCCTACTCACCCCTGTCTGTCTGTGTAACATAGGCTCCTACTCACCCCTGTCTGTGTAACATAGGCCCCTACTCACCCCTGTCTGTCTGTGTAACATAGGCCCCTACTCACCCCTGTCTGTCTGTGTAACATAGGCCCCTACTCACCCCTGTCTGTGTAACATAGGGCCCTACTCACCCCTGTCTGTGTAACATAGGCCCTACTCACCCCTGTCTGTCTGTGTAACATAGGCTCCTACTCACCCCTGTCTGTGTAACATAGGCCCCTACTCACCCCTGTCTGTCTGTGTAACATAGGCCCTACTCACCCCTGTCTGTCTGTGTAACATAGGCCCCTACTCACCCCTGTCTGTGTAACATAGGGCCCTACTCACCCCTGTCTGTGTAACATAGGCCCTACTCACCCCTGTCTGTCTGTGTAACATAGGCCCTACTCACCCCTGTCTGTGTAACATAGGCCCTACTCACCCCTGTCTGTCTGTGTAACATAGGCTCCTACTCACCCCTGTCTGTGTAACATAGGCCCTACTCACCCCTGTCTGTCTGTGTAACATAGGCCCCTACTCACCCCTGTCTGTCTGTGTAACATAGGCCCTACTCACCCCTGTCTGTGTAACATAGGCCCCTACTCACCCCTGTCTGTGTAACATAGGCCCTACTCACCCCTGTCTGTCTGTGTAACATAGGCCCTACTCACCCCTGTCTGTGTAACATAGGCCCTACTCACCCCTGTCTGTGTAACATAGGCCCCTACTCACCCCTGTCTGTGTAACATAGGCCCCTACTCACCCCTGTCTGTCTGTGTAACATAGGCCCCTACTCACCCCTGTCTGTGTAACATAGGGCCCTACTCACCCCTGTCTGTCTGTGTAACATAGGCCCCTACTCACCCCTGTCTGTCTGTGTAACATAGGCCCCTACTCACCCCTGTCTGTCTGTGTAACATAGGGCCCTACTCACCCCTGTCTGTGTAACATAGGCCCTACTCACCCCTGTCTGTCTGTGTAACATAGGCCCCTACTCACCCCTGTCTGTGTAACATAGGCCCCTACTCACCCCTGTCTGTCTGTGTAACATAGGCCCCTACTCACCCCTGTCTGTGTAACATAGGGCCCTACTCACCCCTGTCTGTCTGTGTAACATAGGCCCCTACTCACCCCTGTCTGTCTGTGTAACATAGGGCCCTACTCACCCCTGTCTGTGTAACATAGGGCCCTACTCACCCCTGTCTGTCTGTGTAACATAGGCCCTACTCACCCCTGTCTGTCTGTGTAACATAGGCCCCTACTCACCCCTGTCTGTGTAACATAGGCCCCTACTCACCCCTGTCTGTCTGTGTAACATAGGCCCCTACTCACCCCTGTCTGTGTAACATAGGGCCCTACTCACCCCTGTCTGTCTGTGTAACATAGGCCCCTACTCACCCCTGTCTGTCTGTGTAACATAGGGCTCTACTCACCCCTGTCTGTGTAACATAGGCCCTACTCACCCCTGTCTGTCTGTGTAACATAGGCCCCTACTCACCCCTGTCTGTCTGTGTAACATAGGCCCTACTCACCCCTGTCTGTCTGTGTAACATAGGCCCTACTCACCCCTGTCTGTCTGTGTAACATAGGCCCCTACTCACCCCTGTCTGTCTGTGTAACATAGGCCCCTACTCACCCCTGTCTGTGTAACATAGGCCCCTACTCACCCCTGTCTGTCTGTGTAACATAGGCCCCTACTCACCCCTGTCTGTCTGTGTAACATAGGCCCCTACTCACCCCTGTCTGTGTAACATAGGGCCCTACTCACCCCTGTCTGTGTAACATAGGCCCCTACTCACCCCTGTCTGTCTGTGTAACATAGGGCCCTACTCACCCCTGTCTGTCTGTGTAACATAGGCTCCTACTCACCCCTGTCTGTGTAACATAGGGCCCTACTCACCCCTGTCTGTGTAACATAGGCCCCTACTCACCCCTGTCTGTCTGTGTAACATAGGCCCTACTCACCCCTGTCTGTCTGTGTAACATAGGCTCCTACTCACCCCTGTCTGTGTAACATAGGCCCCTACTCACCCCTGTCTGTCTGTGTAACATAGGCCCTACTCACCCCTGTCTGTCTGTGTAACATAGGCCCTACTCACCCCTGTCTGTCTGTGTAACATAGGCCCCTACTCACCCCTGTCTGTCTGTGTAACATAGGGCCCTACTCACCCCTGTCTGTGTAACATAGGGCCCTACTCACCCCTGTCTGTCTGTGTAACATAGGCCCCTACTCACCCCTGTCTGTCTGTGTAACATAGGCCCTACTCACCCCTGTCTGTCTGTGTAACATAGGCCCCTACTCACCCCTGTCTGTGTAACATAGGCCCCTACTCACCCCTGTCTGTCTGTGTAACATAGGCCCCTACTCACCCCTGTCTGTGTAACATAGGGCCCTACTCACCCCTGTCTGTCTGTGTAACATAGGCCCCTACTCACCCCTGTCTGTCTGTGTAACATAGGGCCCTACTCACCCCTGTCTGTGTAACATAGGGCCCTACTCACCCCTGTCTGTCTGTGTAACATAGGCCCTACTCACCCCTGTCTGTCTGTGTAACATAGGCCCCTACTCACCCCTGTCTGTGTAACATAGGCCCCTACTCACCCCTGTCTGTCTGTGTAACATAGGCCCCTACTCACCCCTGTCTGTGTAACATAGGCCCTACTCACCCCTGTCTGTGTAACATAGGCCCCTACTCACCCCTGTCTGTGTAACATAGGCCCTACTCACCCCTGTCTGTCTGTGTAACATAGGGCCCTACTCACCCCTGTCTGTGTAACATAGGCCCCTACTCACCCCTGTCTGTGTAACATAGGCCCCTACTCACCCCTGTCTGTGTAACATAGGCCCCTACTCACCCCTGTCTGTCTGTGTAACATAGGCCCTACTCACCCCTGTCTGTGTAACATAGGCCCTACTCACCCCTGTCTGTGTAACATAGGCCCTACTCACCCCTGTCTGTCTGTGTAACATAGGCCCCTACTCACCCCTGTCTGTCTGTGTAACATAGGCCCTACTCACCCCTGTCTGTCTGTGTAACATAGGCCCCTACTCACCCCTGTCTGTGTAACATAGGCCCCTACTCACCCCTGTCTGTCTGTGTAACATAGGCCCCTACTCACCCCTGTCTGTGTAACATAGGGCCCTACTCACCCCTGTCTGTGTAACATAGGCCCCTACTCACCCCTGTCTGTCTGTGTAACATAGGCTCCTACTCACCCCTGTCTGTGTAACATAGGGCCCTACTCACCCCTGTCTGTGTAACATAGGCCCCTACTCACCCCTGTCTGTCTGTGTAACATAGGCCCTACTCACCCCTGTCTGTCTGTGTAACATAGGCTCCTACTCACCCCTGTCTGTGTAACATAGGCCCCTACTCACCCCTGTCTGTCTGTGTAACATAGGCCCTACTCACCCCTGTCTGTCTGTGTAACATAGGCCCCTACTCACCCCTGTCTGTGTAACATAGGCCCCTACTCACCCCTGTCTGTCTGTGTAACATAGGCCCTACTCACCCCTGTCTGTGTAACATAGGCCCCTACTCACCCCTGTCTGTGTAACATAGGGCCCTACTCACCCCTGTCTGTCTGTGTAACATAGGCTCCTACTCACCCCTGTCTGTGTAACATAGGGCCCTACTCACCCCTGTCTGTGTAACATAGGCCCCTACTCACCCCTGTCTGTCTGTGTAACATAGGCCCTACTCACCCCTGTCTGTCTGTGTAACATAGGCTCCTACTCACCCCTGTCTGTGTAACATAGGCCCCTACTCACCCCTGTCTGTCTGTGTAACATAGGCCCTACTCACCCCTGTCTGTCTGTGTAACATAGGCCCCTACTCACCCCTGTCTGTGTAACATAGGCCCCTACTCACCCCTGTCTGTCTGTGTAACATAGGCCCTACTCACCCCTGTCTGTGTAACATAGGGCCCTACTCACCCCTGTCTGTCTGTGTAACATAGGGCCCTACTCACCTCTGAGTAGGGCCTATGTTACACAGACAGACAGGGGTGAGTAGGGCCTATGTTACACAGACAGACAGGGGTGAGTAGGGCCTATGTTACACAGACAGACAGGGGTGAGTAGGGCCCTATGTTACACAGACAGACAGGGGTGAGTAGGGGCCTATGTTACACAGACAGACAGGGGTGAGTAGGGGCCTATGTTACACAGACAGGGGTGAGTAGGGCCCTATGTTACACAGACAGACAGGGGTGAGTAGGGGCCTATGTTACACAGACAGGGGTGAGTAGGGGCCTATGTTACACAGACAGGGGTGAGTAGGGGCCTATGTTACACAGACAGACAGGGGTGAGTAGGGCCCTATGTTACACAGACAGGGGTGAGTAGGGGCCTATGTTACACAGACAGACAGGGGTGAGTAGGGGCCTATGTTACACAGACAGGGGTGAGTAGGGGCCTATGTTACACAGACAGACAGGGGTGAGTAGGGGCCTATGTTACACAGACAGACAGGGGTGAGTAGGGCCCTATGTTACACAGACAGGGGTGAGTAGGGGCCTATGTTACACAGACAGACAGGGGTGAGTAGGGCCCTATGTTACACAGACAGGGGTGAGTAGGGCCCTATGTTACACAGACAGGGGTGAGTAGGGGCCTATGTTACACAGACAGGGGTGAGTAGGGGCCTATGTTACACAGACAGACAGGGGTGAGTAGGGCCCTATGTTACACAGACAGGGGTGAGTAGGGGCCTATGTTACACAGACAGACAGGGGTGAGTAGGGCCCTATGTTACACAGACAGGGGTGAGTAGGGGCCTATGTTACACAGACAGGGGTGAGTAGGGGCCTATGTTACACAGACAGACAGGGGTGAGTAGGGGCCTATGTTACACAGACAGGGGTGAGTAGGGGCCTATGTTACACAGACAGACAGGGGTGAGTAGGGCCCTATGTTACACAGACAGGGGTGAGTAGGGCCCTATGTTACACAGACAGGGGTGAGTAGGGGCCTATGTTACACAGACAGGGGTGAGTAGGGGCCTATGTTACACAGACAGACAGGGGTGAGTAGGGGCCTATGTTACACAGACAGACAGGGGTGAGTAGGGCCCTATGTTACACAGACAGGTGTGAGTAGGGCCTATGTTACACAGACAGACAGGGGTGAGTAGGGCCTATGTTACACAGACAGACAGGGGTGAGTAGGGCCCTATGTTACACAGACAGACAGGGGTGAGTAGGGCCTATGTTACACAGACAGGGGTGAGTAGGGGCCTATGTTACACAGACAGGGGTGAGTAGGGGCCTATGTTACACAGACAGACAGGGGTGAGTAGGGCCTATGTTACACAGACAGACAGGGGTGAGTAGGGCCCTATGTTACACAGACAGGGGTGAGTAGGGGCCTATGTTACACAGACAGACAGGGGTGAGTAGGGGCCTATGTTACACAGACAGACAGGGGTGAGTAGGGGCCTATGTTACACAGACAGACAGGGGTGAGTAGGGCCCTATGTTACACAGACAGACAGGGGTGAGTAGGGGCCTATGTTACACAGACAGACAGGGGTGAGTAGGGCCCTATGTTACACAGACAGACAGGGGTGAGTAGGGCCCTATGTTACACAGACAGACAGGGGTGAGTAGGGCCCTATGTTACACAGACAAGGGTGAGTAGGGGCCTATGTTACACAGACAGACAGGGGTGAGTAGGGGCCTATGTTACACAGACAGACAGGGGTGAGTAGGGCCCTATGTTACACAGACAGACAGGGGTGAGTAGGGCCTATGTTACACAGACAGACAGGGGTGAGTAGGGCCTATGTTACACAGACAGGGGTGAGTAGGGCCTATGTTACACAGACAGACAGGGGTGAGTAGGGGCCTATGTTACACAGACAGACAGGGGTGAGTAGGGCCTATGTTACACAGACAGGGGTGAGTAGGGGCCTATGTTACACAGACAGGGGTGAGTAGGGGCCTATGTTACACAGACAGACAGGGGTGAGTAGGGGCCTATGTTACACAGACAGACAGGGGTGAGTAGGGCCCTATGTTACACAGACAGACAGGGGTGAGTAGGGCCTATGTTACACAGACAGGGGTGAGTAGGGGCCTATGTTACACAGACAGGGGTGAGTAGGGGCCTATGTTACACAGACAGACAGGGGTGAGTAGGGCTATGTTACACAGACAGACAGGGGTGAGTAGGGCCCTATGTTACACAGACAGACAGGGGTGAGTAGGGCCCTATGTTACACAGACAGGGGTGAGTAGGGGCCTATGTTACACAGACAGACAGGGGTGAGTAGGGCCTATGTTACACAGACAGGGGTGAGTAGGGGCCTATGTTACACAGACAGACAGGGGTGAGTAGGGCCTATGTTACACAGACAGACAGGGGTGAGTAGGGCCCTATGTTACACAGACAGGGGTGAGTAGGGGCCTATGTTACACAGACAGACAGGGGTGAGTAGGGGCCTATGTTACACAGACAGACAGGGGTGAGTAGGGGCCTATGTTACACAGACAGACAGGGGTGAGTAGGGGCCTATGTTACACAGACAGACAGGGGTGAGTAGGGCCTATGTTACACAGACAGACAGGGGTGAGTAGGGGCCTATGTTACACAGACAGACAGGGGTGAGTAGGGGCCTATGTTACACAGACAGACAGGGGTGAGTAGGGCCTATGTTACACAGACAGACAGGGGTGAGTAGGGCCTATGTTACACAGACAGACAGGGGTGAGTAGGGGCCTATGTTACACAGACAGACAGGGGTGAGTAGGGCCCTATGTTACACAGACAGACAGGGGTGAGTAGGGCCCTATGTTACACAGACAGACAGGGGTGAGTAGGGCCCTATGTTACACAGACAGACAGGGGTGAGTAGGGCCCTATGTTACACAGACAGACAGGGGTGAGTAGGGGCCTATGTTACACAGACAGGGGTGAGTAGGGCCCTATGTTACACAGACAGGGGTGAGTAGGGGCCTATGTTACACAGACAGACAGGGGTGAGTAGGGGCCTATGTTACACAGACAGACAGGGGTGAGTAGGGCCCTATGTTACACAGACAGACAGGGGTGAGTAGGGCCCTATGTTACACAGACAAGGGTGAGTAGGGGCCTATGTTACACAGACAGACAGGGGTGAGTAGGGGCCTATGTTACACAGACAGACAGGGGTGAGTAGGGCCCTATGTTACACAGACAGACAGGGGTGAGTAGGGCCTATGTTACACAGACAGGGGTGAGTAGGGGCCTATGTTACACAGACAGGGGTGAGTAGGGGCCTATGTTACACAGACAGACAGGGGTGAGTAGGGCCCTATGTTACACAGACAGACAGGGGTGAGTAGGGCCTATGTTACACAGACAGGGGTGAGTAGGGGCCTATGTTACACAGACAGGGGTGAGTAGGGGCCTATGTTACACAGACAGACAGGGGTGAGTAGGGCCTATGTTACACAGACAGGGGTGAGTAGGGCCTATGTTACACAGACAGGGGTGAGTAGGGCCTATGTTACACAGACAGACAGGGGTGAGTAGGGCCTATGTTACACAGACAGACAGGGGTGAGTAGGGCCCTATGTTACACAGACAGACAGGGGTGAGTAGGGCCCTATGTTACACAGACAGGGGTGAGTAGGGGCCTATGTTACACAGACAGACAGGGGTGAGTAGGGCCTATGTTACACAGACAGGGGTGAGTAGGGGCCTATGTTACACAGACAGACAGGGGTGAGTAGGGCCTATGTTACACAGACAGACAGGGGTGAGTAGGGCCCTATGTTACACAGACAGGGGTGAGTAGGGGCCTATGTTACACAGACAGACAGGGGTGAGTAGGGGCCTATGTTACACAGACAGACAGGGGTGAGTAGGGGCCTATGTTACACAGACAGACAGGGGTGAGTAGGGGCCTATGTTACACAGACAGGGGTGAGTAGGGGCCTATGTTACACAGACAGACAGGGGTGAGTAGGGGCCTATGTTACACAGACAGGGGTGAGTAGGGGCCTATGTTACACAGACAGACAGGGGTGAGTAGGGGCCTATGTTACACAGACAGACAGGGGTGAGTAGGGGCCTATGTTACACAGACAGACAGGGGTGAGTAGGGGCCTATGTTACACAGACAGACAGGGGTGAGTAGGGCCTATGTTACACAGACAGACAGGGGTGAGTAGGGCCTATGTTACACAGACAGACAGGGGTGAGTAGGGGCCTATGTTACACAGACAGACAGGGGTGAGTAGGGCCCTATGTTACACAGACAGACAGGGGTGAGTAGGGCCCTATGTTACACAGACAGACAGGGGTGAGTAGGGCCCTATGTTACACAGACAGACAGGGGTGAGTAGGGCCCTATGTTACACAGACAGACAGGGGTGAGTAGGGGCCTATGTTACACAGACAGACAGGGGTGAGTAGGGGCCTATGTTACACAGACAGGGGTGAGTAGGAGCCTATGTTACACAGACAGGGGTGAGTAGGGCCCTATGTTACACAGACAGGGGTGAGTAGGGGCCTATGTTACACAGACAGACAGGGGTGAGTAGGGGCCTATGTTACACAGACAGGGGTGAGTAGGGGCCTATGTTACACAGACAGGGGTGAGTAGGGGCCTATGTTACAACAGACAGGGGTGAGTAGGGGCCTATGTTACACAGACAGGGGTGAGTAGGGGCCTATGTTACACAGACAGACAGGGGTGAGTAGGGGCCTATGTTACACAGACAGGGGTGAGTAGGGCCCTATGTTACACAGACAGACAGGGGTGAGTAGGGGCCTATGTTACACAGACAGGGGTGAGTAGGGGCCTATGTTACACAGACAGACAGGGGTGAGTAGGGCCTATGTTACACAGACAGGGGTGAGTAGGGCCCTATGTTACACAGACAGACAGGGGTGAGTAGGGGCCTATGTTACACAGACAGGGGTGAGTAGGAGCCTATGTTACACAGACAGGGGTGAGTAGGGCCCTATGTTACACAGACAGGGGTGAGTAGGGGCCTATGTTACACAGACAGACAGGGGTGAGTAGGGGCCTATGTTACACAGACAGGGGTGAGTAGGAGCCTATGTTACACAGACAGACAGGGGTGAGTAGGAGCTGAGAAGCTGAATGCATGACTATGAGACTGTGTTATTACTACTTGGAGGAAGTGAGGTGACTGCCAGGAACAGTCTCTGCCCACGCAGCTCCCGGAAGAGACTCCCATTTGTCCCATTGCCGACAGGTAATCTCTCTGCCAGGAGAGTGTTGTAACCGATACCCCGAGGGCCTCAATCCCGACGAGCTCAGAGACATTCATCATATCCCTCTGCGCTTTACTCATCACTCCCTGCCCCAAGTGATTGTGGGTATTAGATAGCCTGAGGGCACCCATACAGCTGAAGTCTCAATGAGTCGGGTCATTGTTGGAGGAATCAGTGGGTGCCCCTAGTGAGAGGCCCATGCAGCCCGGGGCGGGGAGAAACCAGTTAGTTGGAGGCTGCTCCCTGGTGTTACTACTCACAGCTATAAAACACTCTACTACTGTCATTAAGGAGTCCCAATGAGGGGGGGTCTCGGGGTGTAGCAACCTCTCCGGCAAACAACCCCGGCAAGAACAAAACACTTCCAGCAAATAATTCCAAGGGCCCCTCAGTGCTGGGCCACAAGGGAGGAGCCTGGAGTTATTAGATTAAGGTGATTGGTTGTGTAAGGCCATATACCTGCCCAGAGCATGCCAAAGTCTGATAACTAGAGCCCAGAAAAGTTCCCATGTTCCCATTGTGGCACCAAATCCTCCTATGGAAGAACCTCACTCCAGAAGTGAAGTATTCTCTTACTCCCAAAAGCTTGGTGCATCTAGAGCCCAGCATCTGGAACCCAGAATCTACAATTCAGTATGTAGAACCCCACATCTACTTGCCAGCATATAGACCCAACATCTAGAGCTCAGTAGCTACAGTCCATCAGCTAGGATCTAGCATCTAGAGCCCAGCATGTAGTTAAGCATCTAGAACGTCACATCTAGCCTACCATCTAGAGCCCAGCATGTAGTTAAGCATCTAGAACGTCACATCTAGCCTACCATCTAGAGCCAAGCATGTAGTTAAGCATCTAGAACGTCACATCTAGCCTACCATCTAGAGCCCAGCATCTAAAGTTCTGCATCTAAAACCCAATATCTAGAATCCCACTGGTTGTAGTATTTCCTTATCTACTGGGTCTCCTCCTTGTGGCCTACTGGTACCACTTCTACTGGCAGCCAATGACCTCATCTGTAAGTAGTATGACATCATCATTTCATGCTCTTATGACATCATCACTGTAGCTCTTACAGTGCTTACCTGGGGGGTGTCCAGGAGCAGCATGCTTCTTCTGAAGTGCCCCCGGCGGATCTCCATCTCCAGAGCGGAACAGCGGGCGACGGTCACCCTACTCCTGTGGTTCCGGCAGAACATGTTTAATTGCTAATAAATCCCCTGTGCGCCAATAACTACTAATACTAAGTGTTATTCTCTCTCTGGGCCAGAACCGGCCCAACCCAGCGGTACATTCAGAATGAGAATGAGCCCTTCAGGGAGGCGGAGCCAATCAGTGGGCTGCCAGTCCTGCTCCAGAACTCCAGGTACCACTAGCTGGGCTCCTGCTGGGTCCTACTGGTACCCCCTGTAATATCAGCACTCTCCTGGGGGTATCAGCACTCTCCTGGGGGTATCAGCACTCTCCTGTGGGTATCAGCACCCTCCTGGGGTATCAGCACTCTCCTGGGGGTATCAGCACTCTCCTGGGGGTATCAGCACTCTCCTGGGGGTATCAGCACTCTCCTGGGGGTATCAGCACTCTCCTGTGGGTATCAGCACCCTCCTGGGGTATCAGCACTCTCCTGGGGGTATCAGCACTCTCCTGGGGGTATCAGCACTCTCCTGGGGGTATCAGCACTCTCCTGGGGGTAGCAGCACCCTCCTGGGGGTATCAGCACCCTCCTGGGGGTATCAGCACTCTCCTGTGGGTATCAGCACTCTCCTGGGGGTATCAGCACTCTCCTGGGGGTATCAGCACTCTCCTGGGGGTATCAGCACTCTCCTGTGGGTATCAGCACTCTCCTGGGGGTATCAGCACTCTCCTGGGGGTATCAGCACTCTCCTGGGGGTATCAGCACTCTCCTGTGGGTATCAGCACTCTCCTGTGGGTATCAGCACTCTCCTGGGGTATCAGCACTCTCCTGGGGTATCAGCACTCTCCTGGGGGTATCAGCACTCTCCTGGGGGTATCAGCACTCTCCTGGGGGTATCAGCACTCTCCTGGGGGTATCAGCACTCTCCTGTGGGTATCAGCACCCTCCTGTGGGTATCAGCACTCTCCTGTGGGTATCAGCACTCTCCTGGGGTATCAGCACTCTCCTGGGGTATCAGCACTCTCCTGGGGCAGCAGTATAAATACAAAGTAAGACTCCAGCAGTCTCCTTCCTGTAGTGTCAGCACTGTGATTGGAAGTGTAAACTGTAATCCCAGCAGTCTCAGGAGATCCCAGCAGTCTAATGGAATCCCAGCAGTCTCAGGAAATCCCAGCAGTCTAATGGAATCCCAGCAGTCTCATAGAATCCCAGCAGTCTCATAGAATCCCAGCAGTCTCATAGAATCCCAGCAGTCTCAGGAGATCCCAGCAGTCTAATGGAATCCCAGCAGTCTCATAGAATCCCAGCAGTCTCATAGAATCCCAGCAGTCTCATAGAATCCCAGCAGTCTCAGGAGATCCCAGCAGTCTAATGGAATCCCAGCAGTCTCATAGAATCCCAGCAGTCTCATAGAATCCCAGCAGTCTCATAGAATCCCAGCAGTCTCAGGAGATCCCAGCAGTCTAATGGAATCTGAGCAGTCACGGACAATCTGAGAGAATCTCCTATGTATCAATTCTGTAATGAAGTTGCGCTACAGATTGATCCGATCTCTCCCCGCCCCCACACCAGATGCCCCTCCCTCCCACGCCCGTACTAACTGCCGCACCCCGCCCCTTCTCCATAGCCCCGCCTCCTCCTCCCCGCTGGCTGTGCGCTTCTGGATGACTTGCTCTAACAGCGGCTCCTCCCCCGTTCAACTCACCCCCCGCCCCATCCCTGCCCCATACCCCCACTCACCCCCCATCTCTGCCCCATACCCCCACTCACCCCCATCCCTGCCCCATACCCCCACTCACCCCCCATCTCTGCCCCATACCCCCACTCACCCCCATCCCTGCCCCATACCCCCACTCACCCCCCATCCCCGCCCCATACCTCCACTCACCCCCCATCCCCGCCCCATACCCCCACTCACCCCCATCCCCGCCCATACCCCCACTCACCCCCCATCCCTGCCCCATACCCCCACTCACCCCATCCCTGCCCCATACCCCCACTCACCCCCCATCTCTGCCCCATACCCCCACTCACCCCCATCCCTGCCCCATACCCCCACTCACCCCCCATCCCCGCCCCATACCCCCACTCACCCCCCATCCCCGCCCCATACCCCCACTCACCCCCATCCCCGCCCCATCCCCGCCCCATACCCCCACTCACCCCATCCCCGCCCCATACCCCCACTCACCCCATCCCTGCCCCATCTCTGCCCCATACCCCCACTCACCCCCATCCCTGCCCCATACCCCCACTCACCCCCCATCTCTGCCCCATACCCCCACTCACCCCCATCCCTGCCCCATACCCCCACTCACCCCCATCCCCGCCCCATACCTCCACTCACCCCCCATCCCCGCCCCATACCCCACTCACCCCCATCCCCGCCCCATACCCCCACTCACCCCCATCCCCGCCCCATACCCCCACTCACCCCCCATCCCTGCCCCATACCCCCACTCACCCCCATCCCTGCCCCATACCCCCACTCACCCCCCATCTCTGCCCCATACCCCCACTCACCCCCATCCCTGCCCCATACCCCCACTCACCCCCCATCCCCGCCCCATACCCCCACTCACCCCCCATCCCCGCCCCATACCCCCACTCACCCCCATCCCCGCCCCATACCCCCACTCACCCCATCCCTGCCCCATCCCCGCCCCATACCCCCACTCACCCCATCCCTGCCCCATCCCTGCCCCATACCCCCACTCACCCCATCCCTGCCCCATCCCTGCCCCATACCCCCACTCACCCCCCATCTCTGATGCCCCCACTCACCCCCATCCCTGCCCCATACCCCCACTCACCCCATCCCTGCCCCATCCCTGCCCCATACCCCCACTCACCCCCCATCTCTGATGCCCCCACTCACCCCCATCCCTGCCCCATACCCCCACTCACCCCCCATCTCTGATGCCCCCACTCACCCCCCATCCCCATCTCTGATGCCCCCACTCACCCCCATCCCTGCCCCATACCCCCACTCACCCCCATCCCTGCCCCATACCCCCACTCACCCCCCATCCCCATCTCTGATACCCCCACTCACCCCCATCCCTGCCCCATACCCCCACTCACCCCCATCCCTGCCCCATACCCCCACTCACCCCCCATCCCCATCTCTGATACCCCCACTCACCCCCATCCCCATCTCTGATGCCCCCACTCACCCCCCATCCCCATCCCCGATGCCCCCACTCACCCCATCCTCTCTCACACCATTATACTCACCCTGTATTTGCTGCTTCCTTACTATTTGCCCTTTATCCCCGACTCCCCCCTTTACACTCTTGGTCAGTCTCCCCCATTAACCCCAACACTCCTACCCCTCTCCCTCTAATACCCCCCTCCCAACATCCCCATCACTTGCACCATTTCCCTTTGGGCAGGATGAGCCAATGGGCAGTGTCCCTGTGTCCCAGTTACATGTGGCCCCTGAGGGCCCCTCACAGGGTGAGGCCTGAGAGTCTCTGTCTCTGGAAATTAAACAAATCTTACAAGTCTTATTAGAACCCGGGTCTGGGTTGAGTAACTGGAGGTGTAAGTTCTTACAGTTAAAGTGGGGTGAAACACAATCCTATAGGGGGGGGGGTATTATCTGTCCCGGGGAAGGGGGGGGGGGGCGCTGTTTGTCCCAGGGGGGGGGGGGGGGGGGGGGTTGGGTGCTGTTTGTCCCAAGTACTTTTGTTTCCATAAAATACTCTCTCTTTGTAGGGTAGGGAGACACCTAGTGGCTGTGCTGTGCAAGTGCAGAGGAGAGAGCAATAAACGGAGCCAGCGAGAGGCTCATGGTTGTGTATAGGAGTGTGAGTGCCATGGCCAGTACTGTGAGTGTGAGTGCCAAGGCCAGTACTGTGAGTGTGAGTGCCAAGGCCAGTACTGTGAGTGTGAGTGCCATGGCCAGTACTGTGAGTGTGAGTGCCAAGGCCAGTACTGTGAGTGTGAGTGCCAAGGCCAGTACTGTGAGTGTGAGTGCCAAGGCCAGTACTGTGAGTGCCATGGCCAGTACTGTGAGTGTGAGTGCCAAGGCCAGTACTGTGAGTGTGAGTGCCATGGCCAGTACTGTGAGTGTGAGTGCCAAGGCCAGTACTGTGAGTGTGAGTGCCAAGGCCAGTACTGTGAGTGTGAGTGCCATGGCCAGTACTGTGAGTGTGAGTGCCAAGGCCAGTACTGTGAGTGTGAGTGCCAAGGCCAGTACTGTGAGTGTGAGTGCCAAGGCCAGTACTGTGAGTGCCATGGCCAGTACTGTGAGTGTGAGTGCCAAGGCCAGTACTGTGAGTGTGAGTGCCAAGGCCAGTACTGTGAGTGTGAGTGCCAAGGCCAGTACTGTGAGTGTGAGTGCCAAGGCCAGTACTGTGAGTGTGAGTGCCAAGGCCAGTATTGTGAGTGTGAGTGCCATGGCCAGTACTGTGAGTGTGAGTGCCAAGGCCAGTACTGTGAGTGTGAGTGCCAAGGCCAGTACTGTGAGTGTGAGTGCCAAGGCCAGTACTGTGAGTGTGAGTGCCAAGGCCAGTACTGTGAGTGTGAGTGCCAAGGCCAGTACTGTGAGTGTGAGTGCCAAGGCCAGTACTGTGAGTGTGAGTGCCAAGGCCAGTACTGTGAGTGTGAGTGCCAAGGCCAGTACTGTGAGTGTGAGTGCCAAGGCCAGTACTGTGAGTGTGAGTGCCAAGGCCAGTACTGTGAGTGTGAGTGCCAAGGCCAGTACTGTGAGTGTGAGTGCCAAGGCCAGTACTGTGAGTGTGAGTGCAGCATGGCAGCCCTGGATCCCCACATCCCTGCCCTGAAGCCCCCAAGTGTCTGTATGTGTGCCCAATGGGAATAAAGGCAGTGACACATGGACTGATGCAGATTGTGTGCCTTTTCTTTAAATGCTGGGGGCCAAGCGATGTGTAGAGTGAATATTCACTTCACTTGCTCAACAGTGACACCCAGTGGCGAGAGAACAGATTTCACATTCATGGGTTTATTTATCTGTTTTCGAGTTTGTCAATTCGAGTTGGTATTTGGGAATTGAATAAACTCGCATATTAAATGCCCGCTGATTTATTAATAAGGAAATATTAATTCAAATAAAAAAAGTCAAACAACTCAAATTGAAAACATGGCGTGACTCTGCCTGAGACACTCCCACTGACTTCTATAGAAACTCGCAAGCATTTAGATGGGGAAGTTTTACATTTGAGTTTTGGGGTGCCTTTGGCTCCCCAAAATGTAGGATTTGCTCATGTTTTGGGAAGATTTTGCCTTGTGTTTTGGTTTAGAAACAGGGATTCTCAGCTTGGGACCCCCAGGTATCTCTGTGTTATAGTCAGGCCCCCCCCCCAGCCTTCACATTCACATGTATAAAGTGTTGGGGAGACACACAAGCATGACAAAAAGTTCTTTGGGGGCCAAATAAGGGCTGCGATTGGCTATTTGGTAGCCCCATGTGACTTTAGGCCTGCGGGGGGGGGGGGGCTCTTGGGGTAAAACTGTCTCTGGGCTTCCAAAACTTGCCTCCAAGTCAGGAATGTAAAAATGGCTCCTTGTTACAATCACTGTGCAGAGGCAGATGGGGCCCATATACTGGGTCACCGGTAATGGGGTTCTGAACCCCCTCAACTGTCCTAATTTTAACAGCTCAGGTCGCAGTCCCGGATTCTTATTGAAAAGTCCCTCATTTCCCTGCACTGAATGCTAAAAAAGATACAAAGTTTCTCAAACTTAATTAAATAAGTAGCTTTTGGCAGAGCCCAGAATAATCAGCTAAACAGGTCTTTTGGGGGAACTGAGACTCGCAGCTTAAAGGGCAACTTCACCTTCATTAGCAGAACTGTAATAACACATAAAACAAGACCCCAAAACCCCCAGAAATGGGTTCAAACTTTATATAACAGACCAGCAGAGGCAGTAATAGGCAGGCTGGGGCAAAGGCAAGTACCGGCCAGAAGTCTAGGAACATGCCGAAGGTCAAAACCAGGAGATCCACCAGAACTGGGTGGGGGGGCACTGGGACTCAGGGACAAGGTGGGGGACACGGAACCAGACGAAATCTCGGGGACAGGGAATCACAGAAGGGCAGGATTGCTGCTTAATGATCAAGCAAAGAGCAAGGGCCAGGGGCAGGGCTTATACAGGGTCTAAATTGATTAATGGGCGGCACATGGAGATAACGAGGTGGGCGGAGAAAGGGAGCAGAAGGCAAGAATACTATTGGTACAATAAGGAAACCAAACAGCACTAAGGCCCCCCAGTGGCTCAGCAGGTAATTACACCAGTGGTTCACTGGGAACAACATCAGGGGGGGGTGAGTAACATGTTCCTCGCAAGCCATTGGTTGGGGGTCAGTGATCAAATCCATTGAAGTCTTGTGGTATATTATATATATATATATATATATATATATATATAGTGTTTTATATAGAAGCAATGAAAGATAGTTATTTCTGTGAGGCTGCGAGTAACTGACACACTGAGAGTTGCTATTAGGGTTTTATAGGGCAGAATAGCTGGGCAATAGCTGGGAAATAGCTGGGTAATAGATGGGCAATAGCTGGGCAATAGCTGGGCAATAGCTGGGCAATAGATGGGCAATAGCTGGGCAATAGATGGGCAATAGATGGGCAATAGCTGGGCAATAGATGGGCAATAGCTGGGCAATAGATGGGCAATAGCTGGGCAATAGCTGGGCAATAGATGGGCAATAGCTGGGCAATAGATGGGCAATAGATGGGCAATAGATGGGCAATAGATGGGCAATAGCTGGGAAATAGCTGGGCAATAGATGGGCAATAGCTGGGCAATAGCTGGGCAATAGATGGGCAATAGCTGGGCAATAGATGGGCAATAGATGGGCAATAGCTGGGCAATAGATGGGCAATAGATGGCAATAGCTGGGCAATAGCTGGGCAATAGATGGGCAATAGCTGGGCAATAGCTGGGCAATAGATGGGCAATAGCTGGGCAATAGATGGGCAATAGATGGGCAATAGCTGGGCAATAGCTGGGCAATAGCTGGGCAATAGATGGGCAATAGCTGGGCAATAGATGGGCAATAGCTGGGCAATAGCTGGGCAATAGATGGGCAATAGCTGGGCAATAGATGGGCAATAGATGGGCAATAGCTGGGAAATAGCTGGGCAATAGATGGGCAATAGCTGGGCAATAGCTGGGCAATAGATGGGCAATAGCTGGGCAATAGATGGGCAATAGATGGGCAATAGATGGGCAATAGCTGGGCAATAGATGGGCAATAGATGGGCAATAGCTGGGCAATAGCTGGGCAATAGATGGGCAATAGATGGGCAATAGATGGGCAATAGATGGGCAATAGATGGGCAATAGCTGGGCAATAGATGGGCAATAGATGGGCAATAGCTGGGAAATAGCTGGGCAATAGATGGGCAATAGCTGGGCAATAGATGGGCAATAGCTGGGCAATAGATGGGCAATAGCTGGGCAATAGCTGGGCAATAGCTGGGCAATAGATGGGCAATAGCTGGGCAATAGATGGGCAATAGATGGGCAATAGCTGGGCAATAGATGGGCAATAGATGGGCAATAGCTGGGCAATAGATGGGCAATAGCTGGGCAATAGCTGGGAAATAGCTGGGCAATAGATGGGCAATAGCTGGGCAATAGCTGGGCAATAGATGGGCAATAGCTGGGCAATAGATGGGCAATAGATGGGCAATAGATGGGCAATAGCTGGGCAATAGATGGGCAATAGATGGGCAATAGCTGGGCAATAGATGGGCAATAGCTGGGCAATAGCTGGGAAATAGCTGGGCAATAGATGGGCAATAGCTGGGCAATAGCTGGGCAATAGATGGGCAATAGCTGGGCAATAGATGGGCAATAGCTGGGCAATAGCTGGGCAATAGCTGGGCAATAGATGGGCAATAGCTGGGCAATAGATGGGCAATAGATGGGCAATAGCTGGGCAATAGATGGGCAATAGATGGGCAATAGATGGGCAATAGCTGGGCAATAGCTGGGCAAAAGGGTCAGTCAGCAGCTGGGGCAGTGTTACAGAAATCTCTCCCTACCCTCTATCCGAGAGTGTCGGGACTGTCAGGTGATTGTCTGCGAGACACCCGTGTACTGAAAGAGAAACAAGAGCAAAGGCTCCTGTTTGTCCCTCTATGAGAGTTACAGTTCCACTCATTGAGCCAAACAAACCGTATCTGTAAGGGAATATTCCGGCACACCGGGGATGAGCCGCTCGGCTGCTTTCATAGAGAAACAGTAACGTTCATATTAAAGTTCCCCACACTGTATATACTGTATCTATATATATATATGGGTAAATCTCAGGGGTGAGTTATTGCCTGTAGGTCGTTACGGGACCTAAACCCAACCATAAAGCTGCCCCACTGCGCCCCCTAGTTCTCTATAGAAGTTGATGAAAAACGTAATTACACATGGAAACCAATTCCCCAATGAGAATTCTACTGACTGAAAACTTCATTATAAATGCAAGAGAAGTGACCAATGAGAATGCTGATTCCCAGCACTGTGTCAGGCCCCTTGCTGGTACCTTACATATAGAGATAATGATGGCATTTTTCCCGTCATTATATGGCACAGGAATCAGACATGGGGATAAAGGGACAGACTTGTTCAGTGCTGGGAAACTGTGCTTATTGCTCCCAACTCCAATTGCAGGAACAGAGAACAGGGAGCCGGATTTACTCACATCAGCTGGGATTCTCATTGGGGGATTCTTTTGCATATTAATGCAGCCACTGGCTCTGGAGAGCTGGGAAATGTTTCATTAAACAATGTAAAAACTCTAAACCCCACATTACATTACAGGGCAACACAGGAACCAGTGCAGTCTGCATATTATGGTTCTAATTATTAATCAGCTTCTATGGCAGATGTTATGTGACTTGTGTTGTTTGTTTGGATAATTTACTATGTTCCCTAAGCTCCTCCTCCCAACAACAGCCCAGAGCTCACTGAGCATGTGCAAGCCCTAAATCTTAAAAATATGTTCTAACAAAGTAACAAGATGGCGGCCCCGTTTGGACAACTTTGAAAGCATAAATCATTACTTTAATTAGGCTTCTCAATACCTGGGCTTGTGCAGTAAGTTCATAATGTTTATGTTTATGTTCAGTATATACAATACAGCATTTCTAATGATTTTCTATTTTAGGCTTTAGTTCCCCTTTAAAGAGCACCTACCACCAGAGTAAGCTCCACTGGAGTCCCAGGATTTCTATTCATACAGTCTGTTCAGGTGCAACTAATCAAACCCACCCCCAAGTACTTTTGTTTCCATAAAATACTCTCTCTTTGTAGGGTAGGGAGACACCTAGTGGCTGTGCTGTGCAAGTGCAGAGGAGAGAGCAATAAACGGAGCCAGCGAGAGGCTCATGGTTGTGTATAGGAGTGTGAGTGCCATGGCCAGTACTGTGAGTGTGAGTGCCAAGGCCAGTACTGTGAGTGTGAGTGCCAAGGCCAGTACTGTGAGTGTGAGTGCCATGGCCAGTACTGTGAGTGTGAGTGCCAAGGCCAGTACTGTGAGTGTGAGTGCCAAGGCCAGTACTGTGAGTGTGAGTGCCAAGGCCAGTACTGTGAGTGCCATGGCCAGTACTGTGAGTGTGAGTGCCAAGGCCAGTACTGTGAGTGTGAGTGCCAAGGCCAGTACTGTGAGTGTGAGTGCCAAGGCCAGTACTGTGAGTGTGAGTGCCAAGGCCAGTACTGTGAGTGTGAGTGCCAAGGCCAGTATTGTGAGTGTGAGTGCCATGGCCAGTACTGTGAGTGTGAGTGCCAAGGCCAGTACTGTGAGTGTGAGTGCCAAGGCCAGTACTGTGAGTGTGAGTGCCAAGGCCAGTACTGTGAGTGTGAGTGCCAAGGCCAGTACTGTGAGTGTGAGTGCCAAGGCCAGTACTGTGAGTGTGAGTGCCAAGGCCAGTACTGTGAGTGTGAGTGCCAAGGCCAGTACTGTGAGTGTGAGTGCCAAGGCCAGTACTGTGAGTGTGAGTGCCAAGGCCAGTACTGTGAGTGTGAGTGCCAAGGCCAGTACTGTGAGTGTGAGTGCCAAGGCCAGTACTGTGAGTGTGAGTGCCAAGGCCAGTACTGTGAGTGTGAGTGCAGCATGGCAGCCCTGGATCCCCACATCCCTGCCCTGAAGCCCCCAAGTGTCTGTATGTGTGCCCAATGGGAATAAAGGCAGTGACACATGGACTGATGCAGATTGTGTGCCTTTTCTTTAAATGCTGGGGGCCAAGCGATGTGTAGAGTGAATATTCACTTCACTTGCTCAACAGTGACACCCAGTGGCGAGAGAACAGATTTCACATTCATGGGTTTATTTATCTGTTTTCGAGTTTGTCAATTCGAGTTGGTATTTGGGAATTGAATAAACTCGCATATTAAATGCCCGCTGATTTATTAATAAGGAAATATTAATTCAAATAAAAAAAGTCAAACAACTCAAATTGAAAACATGGCGTGACTCTGCCTGAGACACTCCCACTGACTTCTATAGAAACTCGCAAGCATTTAGATGGGGAAGTTTTACATTTGAGTTTTGGGGTGCCTTTGGCTCCCCAAAATGTAGGATTTGCTCATGTTTTGGGAAGATTTTGCCTTGTGTTTTGGTTTAGAAACAGGGATTCTCAGCTTGGGACCCCCAGGTATCTCTGTGTTATAGTCAGGCCCCCCCCCAGCCTTCACATTCACATGTATAAAGTGTTGGGGAGACACACAAGCATGACAAAAAGTTCTTTGGGGGCCAAATAAGGGCTGCGATTGGCTATTTGGTAGCCCCATGTGACTTTAGGCCTGCGGGGGGGGGGGGCTCTTGGGGTAAAACTGTCTCTGGGCTTCCAAAACTTGCCTCCAAGTCAGGAATGTAAAAATGGCTCCTTGTTACAATCACTGTGCAGAGGCAGATGGGGCCCATATACTGGGTCACCGGTAATGGGGTTCTGAACCCCCTCAACTGTCCTAATTTTAACAGCTCAGGTCGCAGTCCCGGATTCTTATTGAAAAGTCCCTCATTTCCCTGCACTGAATGCTAAAAAAGATACAAAGTTTCTCAAACTTAATTAAATAAGTAGCTTTTGGCAGAGCCCAGAATAATCAGCTAAACAGGTCTTTTGGGGGAACTGAGACTCGCAGCTTAAAGGGCAACTTCACCTTCATTAGCAGAACTGTAATAACACATAAAACAAGACCCCAAAACCCCCAGAAATGGGTTCAAACTTTATATAACAGACCAGCAGAGGCAGTAATAGGCAGGCTGGGGCAAAGGCAAGTACCGGCCAGAAGTCTAGGAACATGCCGAAGGTCAAAACCAGGAGATCCACCAGAACTGGGTGGGGGGGCACTGGGACTCAGGGACAAGGTGGGGGACACGGAACCAGACGAAATCTCGGGGACAGGGAATCACAGAAGGGCAGGATTGCTGCTTAATGATCAAGCAAAGAGCAAGGGCCAGGGGCAGGGCTTATACAGGGTCTAAATTGATTAATGGGCGGCACATGGAGATAACGAGGTGGGCGGAGAAAGGGAGCAGAAGGCAAGAATACTATTGGTACAATAAGGAAACCAAACAGCACTAAGGCCCCCCAGTGGCTCAGCAGGTAATTACACCAGTGGTTCACTGGGAACAACATCAGGGGGGGGTGAGTAACATGTTCCTCGCAAGCCATTGGTTGGGGGTCAGTGATCAAATCCATTGAAGTCTTGTGGTATATTATATATATATATATATATATATATATATATATATAGTGTTTTATATAGAAGCAATGAAAGATAGTTATTTCTGTGAGGCTGCGAGTAACTGACACACTGAGAGTTGCTATTAGGGTTTTATAGGGCAGAATAGCTGGGCAATAGCTGGGAAATAGCTGGGTAATAGATGGGCAATAGCTGGGCAATAGCTGGGCAATAGCTGGGCAATAGATGGGCAATAGCTGGGCAATAGATGGGCAATAGCTGGGCAATAGATGGGCAATAGCTGGGCAATAGCTGGGCAATAGATGGGCAATAGCTGGGCAATAGATGGGCAATAGCTGGGCAATAGATGGGCAATAGCTGGGCAATAGCTGGGCAATAGATGGGCAATAGCTGGGCAATAGATGGGCAATAGATGGGCAATAGATGGGCAATAGATGGGCAATAGCTGGGAAATAGCTGGGCAATAGATGGGCAATAGCTGGGCAATAGCTGGGCAATAGATGGGCAATAGCTGGGCAATAGATGGGCAATAGATGGGCAATAGCTGGGCAATAGATGGGCAATAGATGGCAATAGCTGGGCAATAGCTGGGCAATAGATGGGCAATAGCTGGGCAATAGCTGGGCAATAGATGGGCAATAGCTGGGCAATAGATGGGCAATAGGGCAATAGCTGGGCAATAGCTGGGCAATAGATGGGCAATAGCTGGGCAATAGATGGGCAATAGCTGGGCAATAGATGGGCAATAGATGGGCAATAGCTGGGCAATAGATGGGCAATAGCTGGGCAATAGATGGGCAATAGATGGGCAATAGCTGGGAAATAGCTGGGCAATAGATGGGCAATAGCTGGGCAATAGCTGGGCAATAGATGGGCAATAGCTGGGCAATAGATGGGCAATAGATGGGCAATAGATGGGCAATAGCTGGGCAATAGATGGGCAATAGATGGGCAATAGCTGGGCAATAGCTGGGCAATAGATGGGCAATAGATGGGCAATAGATGGGCAATAGATGGGCAATAGCTGGGCAATAGATGGGCAATAGATGGGCAATAGCTGGGCAATAGATGGGCAATAGATGGGCAATAGCTGGGCAATAGATGGGCAATAGCTGGGCAATAGCTGGGAAATAGCTGGGCAATAGATGGGCAATAGCTGGGCAATAGCTGGGCAATAGATGGGCAATAGCTGGGCAATAGATGGGCAATAGCTGGGCAATAGCTGGGCAATAGCTGGGCAATAGATGGGCAATAGCTGGGCAATAGATGGGCAATAGATGGGCAATAGCTGGGCAATAGATGGGCAATAGATGGGCAATAGATGGGCAATAGCTGGGGCAATAGCTGGGCAAAAGGGTCAGTCAGCAGCTGGGGCAGTGTTACAGAAATCTCTCCCTACCCTCTATCCGAGAGTGTCGGGACTGTCAGGTGATTGTCTGCGAGACACCCGTGTACTGAAAGAGAAACAAGAGCAAAGGCTCCTGTTTGTCCCTCTATGAGAGTTACAGTTCCACTCATTGAGCCAAACAAACCGTATCTGTAAGGGAATATTCCGGCACACCGGGGATGAGCCGCTCGGCTGCTTTCATAGAGAAACAGTAACGTTCATATTAAAGTTCCCCACACTGTATATACTGTATCTATATATATATATGGGTAAATCTCAGGGGTGAGTTATTGCCTGTAGGTCGTTACGGGACCTAAACCCAACCATAAAGCTGCCCCACTGCGCCCCCTAGTTCTCTATAGAAGTTGATGAAAAACGTAATTACACATGGAAACCAATTCCCCAATGAGAATTCTACTGACTGAAAACTTCATTATAAATGCAAGAGAAGTGACCAATGAGAATGCTGATTCCCAGCACTGTGTCAGGCCCCTTGCTGGTACCTTACATATAGAGATAATGATGGCATTTTCCCGTCATTATATGGCACAGGAATCAGACATGGGGATAAAGGGACAGACTTGTTCAGTGCTGGGAAACTGTGCTTATTGCTCCCAACTCCAATTGCAGGAACAGAGAACAGGGAGCCGGATTTACTCACATCAGCTGGGATTCTCATTGGGGGATTCTTTTGCATATTAATGCAGCCACTGGCTCTGGAGAGCTGGGAAATGTTTCATTAAACAATGTAAAAACTCTAAACCCCACATTACATTACAGGGCAACACAGGAACCAGTGCAGTCTGCATATTATGGTTCTAATTATTAATCAGCTTCTATGGCAGATGTTATGTGACTTGTGTTGTTTGTTTGGATAATTTACTATGTTCCCTAAGCTCCTCCTCCCAACAACAGCCCAGAGCTCACTGAGCATGTGCAAGCCCTAAATCTTAAAAATATGTTCTAACAAAGTAACAAGATGGCGGCCCCGTTTGGACAACTTTGAAAGCATAAATCATTACTTTAATTAGGCTTCTCAATACCTGGGCTTGTGCAGTAAGTTCATAATGTTTATGTTTATGTTCAGTATATACAATACAGCATTTCTAATGATTTTCTATTTTAGGCTTTAGTTCCCCTTTAAAGAGCACCTACCACCAGAGTAAGCTCCACTGGAGTCCCAGATTTCTATTCATACAGTCTGTTCAGGTGCAACTAATCAAACCCACCCCCCCCCCCCCCACCTCAAAACAAAGAAATGCAACTTGTAGCAAACCTGCTGTAAGCCTTATAGTTCAACCAAACTTTGTAAATTCACTTGCTCAACAGTGACACCCAGTGGCGAGAACAGATTTCACATTCATGGGCTTATTTATCCATAGTTACATAGTTACATAGTTACATAGTTACATAGGGTTGAAAAAAGACCAGAGTCCATCAAGTTCAACCCTTCCAAGTAAACCCAGCACACCTAACCCACACCTACCAATCTATACACTCACATACATAAACTATAAATACAACCACTAGTACTAACTGTAGATATTAGTATCACAATAGCCTTTATATTTTGAATCAAATTAATATACTTATCCTTTTTTTGTTGTTGTTTCAACCAATTTGCTAAGTAGAGAATATCTGTCCCATTTGGCTGAAAAATGAGCGAAACGCGTGCACTTTTTTTTTTGCCTCAACCGTGACTTTGTCTCACCAATAAAAACTCACTAATGGCAAAATATGAAATTTTGCAGAGAATCCGTGCCTGGGGAAAAAATTGAAAATAGGGATAGAATTATACACCACTTAGATTGTAAGCTCTACGGGGCAGGGACCCCCTTCCTACTGTGTCTCATACCCCATGGCACTTATATATATATATTTATTGTATTTATTTATTATGACATTTGTCCTCCCTGTGTGTAATTGTGTATATTGAAAGACTGTACAGCGCTGCGCCCCCTTGTGGCACTATATAAATAAAGTTATACATACAGTGATGTATTGGGGGGGACACAGGGGGGTGCAGCACAAACACAGGTCACTCCAAACTTCTAGAAACACAAACAGGCTGTTTATTTTTAACTCAAAAAGGCTTCTCATTAGCAGCAAAAAGGGTAACAGTCAACAACTTGTGTTCAGCAAACATTCCATAGAGCAGAGAAGGGATAATTCAGCAACACAATGTCCCTCAGGCACCCCAAATACACACGTTTGGCTTCAGAGTTGGACTGGGGGGGGTGCCAAGCCCACCGGGGCTTCTGCCTCAGGGGCCCCTGCACCCCCAATGGCCCCGGCCACCTTCACACACCACCCACCTACAGGAGCCCCCAACACCCTCTGACCCCCTCACACCTAAATGAAACTCACTTGTGGCACATCGGGGGGGGTGGAGACTGGCGGATCATGGTAGCCCCCTGTGGGGTTCGGGTCTGGGCTGCCAGGGCCCACCGGGTTTTTTCCAGTCCAACCCCCCCCCCCAGGTGAATCCCAACCAGCTCCCACACTCGCTCAGTCCAACCTGCCTTTCCCTTTCTTAAACCCCCCCTTGTCCAGCCCACACCCTCCTGCTAGTTAACCCTGTGTTGGCTTTCTTAAAGGGGTGGTTCTTAAAGGGCTCAGGACCTAAAAAAGGGGGCATTTATACCTGCCATCCAATGTATCCCTTCCGACAGAAAGGTTTTCCCGCCGTTTGCAATCGTTCCATACGAAAGTTTCGGAACCGTACCACAATGTTGTCGTACGACCATGATACGAATTTTCGCGCATTTAGCACACATCAGAAATTATTTCCAAATTTTTGCACTTTTAAACATCCGAAATTCGGACTTCGATAAATCTGCCCTTTAGAATAGTAGGGGAATAGAATAGTCAGTGACAGCCTGTATTTAAAGGACAAGTTAACCCCCTCTTTGTTTTCAGTTTTAACACATTATGGTTTTCCAAGAGCGCCAATGCTCCCAAAATGGCTGCTGGATCAATTCCTGTTTGGGAAAAATGAAAAGGAATCATGGAAACGAATGTCCATTTAAACTCGAATTTTTCAAATTTTAACAATATTTCAACTCGAAAAATACGGTATTTTCATGATGTAAACTCAAAATTTTCGTACAACCGATAAAAGCATTTTCGTGACATTTTTGAATTTCAGAAATTATCGAGGTTACTCTGAAGTTTTACCATATTGTGTTTTAAGCTCCCCCAATAATTGTATTTTAGTAAATGTGCCCCATAGGGTTCAAACACCTTCACTTTCCCTTATTTATTTAGTCGTGTGAATCGTAGCTGAATTAGTACATTCCCTTTATTTCCCATCATAAGTATTGCTATGTATAACGTACATTAAGGGGGCCATTTAGTAATGGTCGGATTTATTTTTATGTTTCAGATTTTTTAGCACAAAAAGTTGTCGAAAAAAAATATCGTGAGATTTACTATGCATTATTTAAAAAAAAATAAAAAAATCCAAACTGAAAGTCATTGTGGGAAAAGTAACAAACTGCGAGTTTTTCTGATCACCCCAAAAAGAGTCGCACAAAAACCAGCGTTCAAAATCCGAAACCTCTAAAGTTTTGAAGGGAAAGAAGGATCAGGAAACGGAAGGGGCCGCTGCCATTGGCTTCTACATGAACTCGGCGAGTTTTAGTTGGCGAATTGTCGGATTTGGATTTTTAGGCATTTGGTCACATAATAAATCCTGAAAAATCTGCAAATATATTCATGAAACAATTCTCCAATGGTGAAATGCGGAAATTCACTGTAAATCCACTGCCTGGAGAAAAGATTTGCCCATCACTCCCTGACATAACAATTTGCCTCCTGCAAGACGAATAGACAAAGGGCATCAGGATTCTTCCATCTATTCTAGGCTGTTGTTAGACTTCGCTATGTGACTGATTTTCAAGAAGCTCTATGATCCTTCTACTGATTTCTGACCATCTCCCCAGGTTCTGGTTCAAGCAGCAACTCCAACCTCAACCTTAACTGATTATTTTTTTCTCTGTAATAATAAAACAGTACCTGTACTTGATCCCAACTAAGATATAATTACCCCTTATTGGGGGCAGAACAGCCCTATTGGGTTTATTTAATGGTTAAATGATTCCCTTTTCTCTGTAATAATAAAACAGTACCTGTACTTGATCCCAACTAAGATATAATTACCCCTTATTGGGGCAGAACAGCCCTATTGGGTTTATTTCATGGTTAAATGATTCCCTTTTCTCTGGTTAAATGATTCCCTTTTCTCTGTAATAATAAAACAGTACCTGTACTTGATCCCAACTAAGATATAATTACCCCTTATTGGGGACAGAACAGCCCTATTGGGTTTATTTAATGGTTAAATGATTCCCTTTTCTCTGGTTAAATGATTCCCTTTTCTCTGTAATAATAAAACAGTACCTGTACTTGATCCCAACTAAGATATAATTACCCCTTATTGGGGGCAGAACAGCCCTATTGGGTTTATTTAATGGTTAAATGATTCCCTTTTCTCTGTAATAATAAAACAGTACCTGTACTTGATCCCAACTAAGATATAATTACCCCTTATTGGGGCAGAACAGCCCTATTGGGTTTATTTAATGGTTAAATGATTCCCTTTTCTCTGTAATAATAAAACAGTACCTGTACTTGATCCCAACTAAGATATAATTACCCCTTATTGGGGCAGAACAGCCCTATTGGGTTTATTTCATGGTTAAATGATTCCCTTTTCTCTGTAATAATAAAACAGTACCTGTACTTGATCCCAACTAAGATATAATTACCCCTTATTGGGGCAGAACAGCCCTATTGGGTTTATTTCATGGTTAAATGATTCCCTTTTCTCTGTAATAATAAAACAGTACCTGTACTTGATCCCAACTAAGATATAATTACCCCTTATTGGGGCAGAACAGCCCTATTGGGTTTATTTCATGGTTAAATGATTCCCTTTTCTCTGTAATAATAAAACAGTACCTGTACTTGATCCCAACTAAGATATAATTACCCCTTATTGGGGCAGAACAGCCCTATTGGGTTTATTTCATGGTTAAATGATTCCCTTTTCTCTGTAATAATAAAACAGTACCTGTACTTGATCCCAACTAAGATATAATTACCCCTTATTGGGGCAGAACAGCCCTATTGGGTTTATTTCATGGTTAAATGATTCCCTTTTCTCTGTAATAATAAAACAGTACCTGTACTTGATCCCAACTAAGATATATTTACCCCTTATTGGGGGCAGAACAGCCCTATTGGGTTTATTTAATGGTTAAATGATTCCCTTTTCTCTGTAATAATAAAAAAGTACCTGTACTTGATCCCAACTAAGATAAAATTACCCCTTATTGGGGCAGAACAGCCCTATTGGGTTTATTTAATGGTTAAATGATTCCCTTTTCTCTGTAATAATAAAACAGTACCTGTACTTGATCCCAACTAAGATATAATTACCCCTTATTGGGGCAGAACAGTCCTATTGGGTTTATTTCATGGTTAAATGATTCCCTTTTCTCTGTAATAATAAAACAGTACCTGTACTTGATCCCAACTAAGATATAATTACCCCTTATTGGGGGCAGAACAATCCTGTTGGGTTTATTTCATGGTTAAATGATTCCCCTGATTTTTTATGAGGAGTGGCAGTGGATCTCTATCTCTAGAAGCCTAGTTGTGTTGCTGATACTACATTGTCCCACGATGGATGTTGTCATTGTGTAGAGAGATTGAATTAAACTGGACAAAGTACTTTAATTACTGAAAGCTGTACTAACAGTGTTACTATGGATTAGAGTCCTGCACAATTTTTAAAACCAAGCCCCAAACCAAACCTTTGAACGACATTACGCACTGGGACCTGCAACCCATGTTTTTATCATGTTGGACTTGCTACTCAATTTGCAACTGCCTTACCTCCAACCCACTATCCATTGGCCACAACTGCAGGAGCCGTTGCTGCAAACCATAAGTGACATTATTAGGAGTTGGGGGGCTGAAAAAGGTTTAAAAGTAAAACTTTCTTTAACTCAGACCCAGAGACCCACAAACACATCTGAAACCCAACCCAGAACCTGAGGGATAGCTGTTTTTCAGCAGGTAACCTGCATGTACCCTCGCACCGCAGGACTCTTCCATGGATAATCACAATAATTTAATATGTGTACAAACTCTTACATCTTTTTTATCTCTTTATTCCAAAGATAGTGAAAAATGTTTCCAGTGTAAAGAAACTGAATGGCCCAATGGGAAAAGGACTCGGTGTATTGCTAAAGTTAAAGAATTCCTATCATACACGGATGATGTGATTTCCATGGTTTTTTCAGCTGTCTCTGTTTTATTTTTCTTTATAACTCTGCTGATATTAGGAGTCTTCATTTCATACCGGGACTCCCCCATAGTGAGAGCCAACAACCGGAGCCTGAGCTTCCTCCTCCTTGTCTCCATCAAGCTGAGCTTCCTCAGTGTGTTTCTGTTCCTCGGTCGCCCTGTGGATATAACCTGCATGCTGCGCATCATCACTTTTGGAATCACCTTCTCCATAGCTGTCTCTTCTCTCCTGGCCAAGACTATCATGGTTTGTGTTGCTTTCAAAGCCACCAAGCCAGGGAGCTCATGGAGAAAATGGCTGGGAGTCAAACTGTCCAATTCTGTAGTCTTGTTCTGCTCATCCATTCAAATAATCATCTGCATGACTTGGTTGGCCATTTCTCCTCCCTTTCAGGAACTGGACATTCACACTTCCCCTGGAACCATCATCATTCAGTGCAATGAGGGCTCAGCTATTGGCTTTTACTCAGTTATTGGGTATATGGGGCTTCTGGCAGCTGTTAGTTTTGTTTTAGCATTTTTAGCTCGGAGCTTACCGGACAGTTTTAATGAGGCCAAGTACATCACTTTCAGCATGCTGCTCTTCTGCAGTGTTTGGATCACAATGATCCCGGCCTATCTGAGCACCAAAGGCAAAAACACTGTGTGTGTGGAGATATTTGCCATACTCACCTCAAGCGCGGGCCTTTTAGCCTGTATATTTCTGCCCAAATGTTACACAATTTTCTTTAAACCTGAAATGAACACTAAAAAATATTTGCTTTGAAATAAAGACATGTAAATGTATAAATGTGTGTAAATATCTGTGTATCTTATAATCACTATATCTTATGGTTACTGTATAAATACATATACATATATACCCTCATCTGCAGCATTACAGACACGCTCCCCCATAAATCAGCAATGATGCACCCTCAAGCACAGTCCTGCATGCTGCAACCACGTTAACACATTTTTAGACCAGAAAAGCCATCAGTCACATTATTAGTTGCCATATTGTGCTCCCTAGCAAGGGAGGGATAATGTTCATATGATATTCAAAATAGAACAACAATTTTGTATTTGCCTATGTGGATACTATTCTGTGGGACTTTGCTGGTTTGACTTTCAAGAAGGTTGAATTATACTGAGATCTTGTCTAGTGATCAATTAATGAGTTACTAACGGACAGTGGGTAGATTAGTAATACTACAGAATTAACACAATACCTTGTATTTTTATTGATAGAGTATATCTAAATTATTACTTGGATCACTTTTATTGTGTAAATGTATAATAGACAACAATGAATCATTCTCTGAATCAGTTTCTCAACCATGTTTTTATTTCTCTTTGCATACATAAACAAACATCGTTCACTGAAGGCAGAACATAGATACAGAATCATGCCTTCATGTGAGTAAGAACAGATACAGCAAGAAGGTAAAAAATGAAGGATAAAACCAGTTAAAGAAAATAATAACAGATTGTAAGCTCTACGGGGCAGGGTCCTCCTTCCTACTGTGTCTCATACCACATGGCACTTATATATATATATATTTATTGTATTTATTTATTATATCACTTGTCCTCCCTGTGTGTAATTGTGTATTCTGTAAGACTGTACAGCGCTGCGTACCCTTGTGGCGCGTTATAAATAAAGTTATACATACATACATACATATGGTAGAGAGTTCGTTATATATTTGGAAGGCATCGTGATACCAAATGACCGGTCCTCACAAACATCATCCTTCCAATAGGGTCCCAAGTCTATGGCAATATCTGTAATGTTATTCTCTCTGAAGAAATCCCACGCTCCTGTCTGTTGGGTGCATAGACTCTCATGCTGAATGTAACAACTTTTTAGGGATATTATTTTATAATATTACATTATTATAGTCTTCCATCTTAAGGAAGCACTCACAACAGCCTCAAGAATGCCAGCAAGTTATAATCTGACTGCCATTCAAGCAGCACCATTGGTGAGGGGCCCCTTTTATGTGTAAAATGACTTTTATTGAGTTATAGATCCTGTTGCCCTCTACTAAAAAGTCCTCTTACGGCTCAGTAGTTCAAATTTTTTATTTAGTCTTATCTAGAGAAGAAACTGAATTTTTCAAATAGTAAATTAAGGACATGTAATTCTGTTTTATATTTGGTTGAGACTAAATAATAAATATTTTTTTGTTCTGTGTGCAGAAATAATAAATAATTATGGTCTTCCATAATGAGGAGAGCTGAGTGATCCCCCCCGGTGGGTTTCTATATTCATTCTACTGGGGCAAATCCTCTCTCTGCTCTCTATAAAATGAGGGTTGGATGAGCCGGGCCCCTTACTCTGTTCTACACACACAGCCCAACCCTGGGGCCCCTGTGTCTCTCTGTGCCACTGACTGTTACTGGGGCAAATCCTCTCTCTGCTCTCTATAAAATGAGGGTTGGATGAGCCGGGCCCCTTACTCTGTTCTACACACACAGCCCAACCCTGGGGCTCCTGTGTCTCTCTGTGCCACTGACTGTTACTGGGGCAAATCCTCTCTCTGCTCTCTATAAAATGAGGGTTGGATGAGCCGGGCCCCTTACTCTGTTCTACACACACAGCCCAACCCTGGGGCCCCTGTGTCTCTCTGTGCCACTGACTGTTACTGGGGCAAATCTTCTCTCTGCTCTCTATAAAATGAGGGTTGGATGAGCCGGGCCCCTTACTCTGTTCTACACACACAGCCCAACCCTGGGGCCCCTGTGTCTCTCTGTGCCACTGACTGTTACTGGGGCAAATCTTCTCTCTGCTCTCTATAAAATGAGGGTTGGATGAGCCGGGCCCCTTACTCTGTTCTACACACACAGCCCAACCCTGGGGCCCCTGTGTCTCTCTGTGCCACTGACTGTTACTGGGGCAAATCTTCTCTCTGCTCTCTATAAAATGAGGGTTGGATGAGCCGGGCCCCTTACTCTGTTCTACACACACAGCCCAACCCTGGGGCCCCTGTGTCTCTCTGTGCCACTGACTGTTACTGGGGCAAATCTTCTCTCTGCTCTCTATAAAATGAGGGTTGGATGAGCCGGGCCCCTTACTCTGTTCTACACACACAGCCCAACCCTGGGGCCCCTGTGTCTCTCTGTGCCACTGACTGTTACTGGGGCAAATCCTCTCTCTGCTCTCTATATAATGAGGGTTGGATGAGCCGGGCCCCTTACTCTGTTCTACACACACAGCCCAACCCTGGGGCCCCTGTGTCTCTCTGTGCCACTGACTGTTACAGGGGCAAATCCTCTCTCTGCTCTCTATAAAATGAGGGTTGGATGAGCCGGGCCCCTTACTCTGTTCTACACACACAGCCCAACCCTGGGGCCCCTGTGTCTCTCTGTGCCACTGACTGTTACTGGGGCAAATCCTCTCTCTGCTCTCTATAAAATGAGGGTTGGATGAGCCGGGCCCCTTACTCTGTTCTACACACACAGCCCAACCCTGGGGCCCCTGTGTCTCTCTGTGCCACTGACTGTTACTGGGGCAAATCCTCTCTCTGCTCTCTATAAAATGAGGGTTGGATGAGCCGGGCCCCTTACTCTGTTCTACACACACAGCCCAACCCTGGGGCCCCTGTGTCTCTCTGTGCCACTGACTGTTACTGGGGCAAATCCTCTCTCTGCTCTCTATAAAATG
Organism: Xenopus tropicalis; assembly: GCF_000004195.4. Taxonomy (NCBI): domain Eukaryota; kingdom Metazoa; phylum Chordata; class Amphibia; order Anura; family Pipidae; genus Xenopus; species Xenopus tropicalis. Next base: position 6,943,055 of record NC_030677.2, read on the forward strand.
AGGGTTGGATGAGCCGGGCCCCTTACTCTGTTCTACACACACAGCCCAACCCTGGGGCCCCTGTGTCTCTCTGTGCCACTGACTGTTACTGGGGCAAATCCTCTCTCTGCTCTCTATAAAATGAGGGTTGGATGAGCCGGGCCCCTTACTCTGTTCTACACACACAGCCCAACCCTGGGGCCCCTGTGTGTCTCTGTGCCACTGACTGTTACTGGGGCAAATCTTCTCTCTGCTCTCTATAAAATGAGGGTTGGATGAGCCGGGCCCCTTACTCTGTTCTACACACACAGCCCAACCCTGGGGCCCCTGTGTCTCTCTGTGCCACTGACTGTTACTGGGGCAAATCTTCTCTCTGCTCTCTATAAAATGAGGGTTGGATGAGCCGGGCCCCTTACTCTGTTCTACACACACAGCCCAACCCTGGGGCCCCTGTGTCTCTCTGTGCCACTGACTGTTACTGGGGCAAATCCTCTCTCTGCTCTCTATATAATGAGGGTTGGATGAGCCGGGCCCCTTACTCTGTTCTACACACACAGCCCAACCCTGGGGCCCCTGTGTCTCTCTGTGCCACTGACTGTTACAGGGGCAAATCCTCTCTCTGCTCTCTATAAAATGAGGGTTGGATGAGCCGGGCCCCTTACTCTGTTCTACACACACAGCCCAACCCTGGGGCCCCTGTGTCTCTCTGTGCCACTGACTGTTACTGGGGCAAATCCTCTCTCTGCTCTCTATAAAATGAGGGTTGGATGAGCCGGGCCCCTTACTCTGTTCTACACACACAGCCCAACCCTGGGGCCCCTGTGTCTCTCTGTGCCACTGACTGTTACAGGGGCAAATCCTCTCTCTGCTCTCTATAAAATGAGGGTTGGATGAGCCGGGCCCCTTACTCTGTTCTACACACACAGCCCAACCCTGGGGCCCCTGTGTCTCTCTGTGCCACTGACTGTTACTGGGGCAAATCCTCTCTCTGCTCTCTATAAAATGAGGGTTGGATGAGCCGGGCCCCTTACTCTGTTCTACACACACAGCCCAACCCTGGGGCCCCTGTGTCTCTCTGTGCCACTGACTGTTACTGGGGCAAATCCTCTCTCTGCTCTCTATAAAATGAGGGTTGGATGAGCCGGGCCCCTTACTCTGTTCTACACACACAGCCCAACCCTGGGGCCCCTGTGTCTCTCTGTGCCACTGACTGTTACTGGGGCAAATCTTCTCTCTGCTCTCTATAAAATGAGGGTTGGATGAGCCGGGCCCCTTACTCTGTTCTACACACACAGCCCAACCCTGGGGCCCCTGTGTCTCTCTGTGCTACTGACTGTTACTGGGGCAAATCCTCTCTCTGCTCTCTATAAAATGAGTGTTGGATGAGCCGGGCCCCTTACTCTGTTCTACACACACAGCCCAACCCTGGGGCCCCTGTGTCTCTCTGTGCCACTGACTGTTACTGGGGGAACTCTCTGATGATAAGCCACATACTGGGGCACATTGTGCTATCTGGGGGTGCAATGCTAAGAGCCAGCAGTGTCTTTAAAATCATCAAAACAATGTTATATGTGACAGTCCTGTGTGTGGGACCCTGTAGCTCTGGGGTTCAGCCCCTAAACCCTGCCTGTCATCTGGAGACTTTTAAGCCCTTTATGGAACATGAATTTATCCAAGAAGGAGATGTCATGATCGGAGGTGTAATGGCTCTACATTCTAATATATATGTATTGCGAGATACAAGTAGTAGAAGTGACAGGCTGGTGAAGTATAAATGCGTCCTGTAAGTCACACGTTTTATTCACATCAACAGGAATCACATTACAGTCAGGGGAAATAGCACAATATTGGGCTGAAGAAATATTTTGCCACACATGTAAAGTATGGGAGGTAGTGCTGCCGGCTACATCGGAATATCATGTACAGGTATGGGATCCCTCATCTGGAAACCCATTATCCAGAATTAAGGAAAGGCCACCTCCCATGAGGTTCATTTTAAGGAAATAATTCTGATTTTTAAAAATGTATATTTTCTCTGTACAGGTATTGGACCCCTTATCCAGAAAGCCATTATCCAGAAAGATACAAATTACATAAAGGCCATCTCCCATTGACTCCATTTTAATCAAATAATTCATATTTTTAAAAAATTCCCTTTTCTCTGTAATAATAAAACAGTACCTGTACTTGATCCCAACTAAGATATAATTACCCCTTATTGGGGCAGAACAGCCCTATTGGGTTTATTTCATGGTTAAATGATTCCCTTTTCTCTGTAATAATAAAACAGTACCTGTACTTGATCCCAACTAAGATATAATTACCCCTTATTGGGGCAGAACAGCCCTATTGGGTTTATTTCATGGTTAAATGATTCCCTTTTCTCTGTAATAATAAAACAGTACCTGTACTTGATCCCAACTAAGATATAATTACCCCTTATTGGGGGCAGAACAGCCCTATTGGGTTTATTTAATGGTTAAATGATTCCCTTTTCTCTGTAATAATAAAACAGTACCTGTACTTGATCCCAACTAAGATATAATTACCCCTTATTGGGGCAGAACAGCCCTATTGGGTTTATTTCATGGTTAAATGATTCCCTTTTCTCTGTAATAATAAAACAGTACCTGTACTTGATCCCAACTAAGATATAATTACCCCTTATTGGAGGCAAAACAATCCTATTGGGCTTGATTAATGGTTTATTGACTTTTAGTAGACTTGAGGTATGGAGATCCAAATTACGGAAAGACCCCTTATCCGGAATACCCTTGACCTGAGCATTTTGGATAATGGGTCCTATACCTATACAAGGAAATCATATTGTAATTGTTGGTTTTTAAAGAGTTTGATAAAATCACAGTTGTTAATCATTTTCTTTCAGTTTAAGTGAAGAGCAACTCAAGTATTTGCTGGATTTTCTTTATGCCATTGAGCAAATTAATAACAATACAACCCGGTTGCCCAACCTGACTGTGGGATACCATATATATGATTCCTGCGGAAATGAAAAGAAGGCTGTGAGGAGCGTATTACAGATATTATCTGGTACCAGGGAGCCGGTTCCCAATTACTCCTGTGTGGGAAAGAGAAACATTGCTGGGTTTATTGGGGATCTCTTTTCAAGGACAACAGTGCCCATAGCCCAGATTCTAAGTGTCTATGGGTATTCCCAGGTGACTACTCTGTTTTATATAAGTAGAACCCAGGTTATAAAAATTGCACAAATGTTGTTGTCAATAAGTGTGAATGGGCTTTGTAAGAACAATACATGTTAAAATCTCCAAAAACAGGAGGCTAACACATGGGCAGAGGCTGAGCATATAAGAACATAACCAGAGAAAGGGTTCTAGAGCAGCTCAGGCAAGCACAGTGGCACAGTCCAGTTTGCATCAAAACAAACACAAAGTTCAGAATAACTACTCTGATCCACCTCCTCTTCCTCCTTTTACTTTGCTTCTCACTTTATTTGCAGCAGTAGCCACTTTCTGACTCACTGTATGCCTGCTGGATCCCAGCCGTGCTCTGGTAGCCATTCCTGCAGATTTCTCAGATGGTAGCACCTTCTTTCTCATTCAAAAACAAAACAAAACAAAACAAAAAGAAAAATAAAGAAAGATAAAGGCTATAAAGCCTCAAAAACTGGTGAAAAAGTAACCTCCCCAGACCCACAAAGGGCCTGGGGAAAGTCAAAACCACGAGTTCATAGGAAAATAATATTCTATTTCTAGAACATTAAATGATTTTGATACGTCGTGGCAGTAAAAGGGCTTAAATGCCAACGACGTGTCCTATACCTCGTTGGCATTTAAAGGCTTCTCTCTGCAGTGGTGCATGTGCCACCGCTGCAGAGAGTTTCTAGCGATGACAACCCCCTGGGCAACGAGCCAGGGGGGCTGTCATGTGGGTCCTGCGATGCGATCGTCGCAGGACCCTCCTGGAAGCAGCAGACGTGATCGCATCGCGTCTGCTGCTTCCTGCTTCCCCCCAATGCCGCCGCCCACTGCAGCCTGGAGGACAGAGGCGATCGCATGCTTCAGGACAGGTAAGGTGTTTGTTTTTTTTTTTGCACTTACACACTTACACACACACTTACATACATTTATACACACTTACATACATTTACACACACTTACAGCACACAAATAGCAGTTTTTTTTCACACTTTTATACACTTATTTACACTCATATACACACTTACATACTGTCACACAACTTTTACACATGTACACACATGTATACACAAACACTTTTTTTTTTCATTTTACCACTTTGTTTTTAGTTTCTTTTACCTAAAAACTGTTTATTTTGACAGCGTGACTATTGGATCAGATATTCTGACCACTAATTACACTGCCATGTGACTTATTTTGTTGTTTCACTGATTTGCACAATTTTTGTGGTTTTATTGCATTTTATCCCTGTGTAAGTGTTCCTAATCAGTTTTTAGCATAGCTTTGCCAGGTGTAACTTTGGTGTACAAAAATAACTTTACCTATTTTGAATTCATCAGAATGTGTACTTTCCAAAAATATATGGTTTTCTGGGGGTCACTGTATAGTTAGGGGGGGTTACGGCACATAATACACTGACAGGGGGCTCTGTGTGCAAAAGCTGAGCTGGCAGGCGAGAAATCCATATGCGCTATTTTCATTTTGGGGTCAGTACATACCGCAGACTTTGGTATATCTATGCATATTGGGCATCAAACTGTTCAGTAGGCCTCTGGTGTTCCTATTTGGGGTGATTTGCCTTTTGTTCAAATTTAGGGTGTTTTATCTTGGTACCTAACACTATGTGAGAGATAAGATGCTGCAAAATGGAAGCTTTGAGGGGATTTTTGGAAATGTCATCAAAATTGCTAACTTTAGAAAAGCTGTGTGGCTTGGTACTTTGGAGTAGAAAAACATGGGTACCTATTTTAGATTTGGGGGAATGTTTCCTTTTCAAAAATATATGACTTTCTGGGGTGAGCGTACTTTTTACTAGCTTTATCCCACATATAATGATGTAAATGTGTTGATTTTGCAGGAGCTAAAATGACAGTACATATGGGGGTATGTTCACATTGGGGCCCCTACATGCCACATACTTAGGTAAACCTATACATATTGGGCATCAAACTGTTCAGGGGACCCCTGGTGTTCATATTTAGGGTGTTTTATCTGGTTACTTTATGACCTGTAGGAGATAAGATACTATAGACTGGAAGCTTTGAAGGGATTTTTAAAAAAAATCACAAATTTTGATAAAAACCAATAACTTTAGGAAAGCATTGCGACTTGGTAGTTTGGAGTAGACAGACAGTTGTGCCTATTCTGGATTCCCCCGAATCTGTTCTTTCCAAAAATGTACAATTTTCTGGGATAAACCTTCTGTTAGTGGAATTTTTGGCCTTAAAATCTAAAGTATGCAGCTTTCTGGAGCAGTGCTTTGGGAATTTGGTAGTGTACTGCTGGGAGTTTTTGACCTATACAAGTGAGAAATCCCCATAAAACTATATATATTTGGTATTGGCACATTCAGGAGACATGGGACTTTCCTAATCAGTTGTATATTCGTGCATAAAATAATTTTTGTTTCTAGTATGTGTGTTTATATTATGGAAAATTTGATTTTTTAGACATTTAGAAGCCAAAGGGCCCGATTCACTAAAGTGCGATAAAAATTATCGCATGCTTTTTTTTGTCACGATAATTAGCGCGCGATTCACCATAGTAATATCGCGTGCGTTAAGTCGCCATATCGCATGCGTTAAGTCACCATATCGCATGCGTTATTTCTCGCGCGACCGCATGCATTAATTTCCGCGCTGAAAACAATACGATCGCATGATTCACTATAACTTTGGCGCGCTAAATATCGCATTCGGCTATGCGAAAATTAACACCTACTACAGGCAGGTGAAAAATTATAGAAAAGTACAGTAAATGAGTTTTTGGCAATAAAATATGGACTTACAGTGTTATTTATTCAGTCTGTGTCTTTTTACGCAATTTTACTAAAGTCTTGGCATGTATGGAATTTCCCTACTAATATACAGTACTATAGCGGTGAATATTTTGTCGCGATATTATACAGTACTATAGACGTAAATCTTTAGTCGCACAAAATACATTACTAGGTATAATAATTATAGAAAAGTACAGTAAATGAGCTTTTGCCAATAAAATATGGACTTACAGTGGGATTTATTCAGTCTGTGTTTCCCCTAGAGTGACGCAGCCGCCAGTTTGCAGGAAAATGGTCATTTTTAATACAGGAATTTTACGAAAGTATTGGCGTGTATGGCTAACATGGCGTGCGTTCATTCGCGTGACTATTTATATGCGGCTACAAGTGATGAAATGTTTCGCCAGGCATGGATTCGCAGCAAATTTTTGGACGTGCAGCAATTTTTTTCCGCGGCAAATTTTTTCATGCATTTCGCAAAACAATCCGCCAATGGCAAAACGCATAAAAAAATTTGCCACGCGAAAATTCCCCACACGTCCAAAAATTTACACAGGCTTCAAAAAATAATAGTCGCGGGCAACAATTTTTTTGCCCGCACAACATTTTTGCCGTTTCGGGGATCTTTCCAAAGATTTGCTAAAATCTTGCTAAATTTGCAAAATCTTTAGTCGCACAAAATACATTACTAGGTATATTTTGGCGATTTCTTTGTCGCGACTTTGTAATCTGGCGACTTTTTGAAACCTGTGTCAATTTTTGGATGTGTGGGGAATTTTTGCGTGGCGAATTTTTTTATGCGTTTTTGCCATTGGCGGATGGTTTTGCGAAACAGATGAAAAAATTTGCTGCGGAAAAATTTGCTGCACGTCCAAAAATTCACTGCGAATCCATGCCTGGCGAAACATTTCATCACTTGTAGCCGCATATAAATAGTCGCACAAATGAACGCATGCCATGTTAGCCATACACGCCAATATATATTTTTATTGGGTTTTTTTTTGCAAATAAACATTTATACAGCACCTCTCTAGCACTCTGTGCTCTCCCAGGGCAAAATGTCACCAGTTTTATGTTGCCGGTTGTCGCGTGCGACAATTAGCCATGCGATAAATAGCATGCATGCGGAAAATACCGTGCATGCTATTTATCGCGACAAAACTATCGCATAAAATACCACGCGTAAAATAGCGCAAGTATGCTTATAGTGAATCGTGCAAAAAGTCGCGAAAATTAAGACGCGATAAAATTTTTAACGCACGCTATAAATAGCGCACGTAAAAACACACTTTAGTGAATCGGGCCCTATATCTTGTTACAAAATTGGAATTACACAAAAATTCTACCATATTTTGAAAGCTTAGGTTGTTCTGAAAAAAACGATTTATTGTTTTCCTGGGTAAAGTAAAAGTCCCTCTGAGGAAAGGCCCCTAAAGTGATACAGTGCAAAATGTTCAAAAACTGTCTGGCAATACAAGTTCCACTTTGACCAAAACAGCTGGCAGTGAAAGGGTTAAAGAGTGACGTTATGAACAATAACATTCCTTGATTCATATCACCATAAGGGAAATGGTTCAGTGTCAGTTAGTTAGCACTGAGTAAGGAACATTTTTGGACAAAAAGGTTACTAATAACATCCACTATAATAAAATGTGTTATGAATTTTCATGATTATTATTATTATTACATATTTATATAGTCAACATTTTCTGCAGCTCTGTACAATAAAAAGATGTAAACACTGAACAGATGATATATTGTAATACAATCAATAACTGATACAAGAGGTAAAGAGAGCCCTGCTCCATAGAGCTTACAATCTAAATGGTATAAGTTAATTTCTCCAGTTAATCACTGTTTAACAAAACATGACATTATCTGGAATCACCCCTTGTCCTTCCCCTGTAACAGCGGTGTTTGCCCCCCTATTGTTATGCCGCTAACAGTTTCCCCTATGATTCTAATTACAGATCAGTTACGGAGCTACAGACCCCTCTCTCAGTGACAGAGCCAGCTTTCCATATTTTTTTCGGACGGTACAAAGTGATGAGACAAATTATTCTATGTTAGTGCAGTTAATTAAATATTTTGGCTGGACCCGGGTTGGATTTCTTACAACCAATGATATTAGTGGATATTATGAACATCAGATCTTCAGCCGCTATCTTTCCAATAAGGGCATCTGCATTGAATTCACATTGTACCTAAATCAAAAATATAACTTTGATGATATTATGGTAAACCATATGAAGATTCTTGAGAAATCCTCCAGCAGTGTCGTTATAGTGGGCGGAACTGCGTCTATGATTTTTGCAGATAAAATTGGCGGTATGTATGAGGACATTGTTAGCAAAAATTTCATCTTTTTACCACAGTGGGAGACATATTTACTCCTCCCATTTGATGTAATGGGTAGAATGAATAGTAGTTTGATGTTTGTGTCACTTTACCCATATAATTTCAATACTCCAGAAACCCATCATTATTATGAAAATTTACACCCATCAAAATATCCAGATGATAAGTCACTTGAAGACATTTGGATGTTGTATTTTTTCTGTTTGTCAAGAGACCAAAACAGAAATCATTTATTTGAAGCCTCTATTGATGTCTCTCTATACAACTGCACTGGTGGGGAAAGAGTTGCAAACTTTAATATTTTGAAGCTCTTCAGACATGTTCCCCTCGTGCACTTCCCTGTCACTATAATGATTGGCGCTATTGAGGACATGCACGCTGCGCATAATAAGGAATCTCCTGGGAAGCCTAAAGGACCAATCATTTACAGACACCGGGTAAATACTAATTCATTACTGAACATTGGTCACATGAGTTGTTTGAAGTGATAGTGACACCTCCCTTCTGTACTAGAAGTTGCTGATGTAAGGCATGATGGGAATTGGAGAGAGCAAAAATACACATCACTTGCACATGTGACAGCAATGAGCCAATGACTGGGGTTGCTCTTTCCTATCCAGCACTGTCTGGGTATTTATGTGCCGCAATATTGAAAAGTTACTAAAACTCTGCCACCGACTTCACAACAAGAAGACTATTAACAAGCCAGTACAGTATTTGTAATGCCCCCCCCCCCCACTATCTTGTAGGCAAAGGTGATTCCTATATGGTGATGGTTTTACCTTAGGCTAAAATGATCATTTAAACTATAATTTGGACCAAATTAACAGGAGATGATATTGCTAACCCCCTGTATCAAACCAGATCACACAGTGCTCTCACATTAACCCCAAATAGCCATATTACTGAAAACATAACTTTTATTCTAGTTTTTAAAATTGCCACCAATTACCTTAATGCAAATCTCCACCAAGTCTGTAACCTCAGTATGGTGCAGTATGGTCCAACTCCCTTCACCCTCCCAACCATAATTTCCTACCTATCTACGTTGGGACCGAAGAAGGTCAGTCTCCTCACTCAGCTCCTATGCTGCCCATGCCTATGCACCTCACCGCTCATGCAGCTTCCTCAGGGGCAGGGGTAACGAGTGTCATCCAGTTTCCCTTATAAATGGATACTAGTGGTGTCTAGGTGTTCTGTATGGCTCTTTATGGACACCTGTATTCTTACCAATAACAGTCTCTACAATGAGTGGTGATGAATCCTATGTGTATTGAAAGCTTTCATAATTGTATTCTGTGTAAAAAAAATGTTAAACACCAAATGCATTTTTATTGAGATAGGCAGGAACCTTAGTGAGCTGTTGAACTCTTAGTGAGCACTCCTTAGTGAGCAGGAGAACCCTTAGTGAGCACTCCTTAGTGAGCAGGAGAACCATTAGTGAGCACTCCTTAGCGAGCAGGAGAACCATTAGTGAGCACTCCTTAGCGAGCAGGAGAACCATTAGTGAGCACTCCTTAGCGAGCAGGAGAACCATTAGTGAGCACTCCTTAGCGAGCAGGAGAACCCTTAGTGAGCACTCCTTAGCGAGCAGGAGAACCCTGCTGAAACCAGTCTTTACCAGTGCCCTTTTGGGGCCGTAAAATATGCTGCTGAAAGATAACCAGAGATAATCAGAAGAGTGGCTGAATCAGGCAAGTAGTCAGGGCAGGCAGTGTACAATCGAGTCAGGATCAGACAGGAGTCAATAACCAGGAGTCCAGGAACAATAATAAAGGCTTTGGCAGTAACTGTAGAAAACAGAGCCAGATTGGGCAAGGAATACTGCTTGAATCAGACCTTTTGAATTCCATTTTGGTGCCAAAGTGATGTCACCCAGTCACAGCGCATCACTGCATGCATTCAAATGCACAAAGATGTCACAGCACATGTTTTTTATTTTAAAATTCGAATAAACTCGTTTCCACAAATGTCATTTACTAAAAAGTCTGAACTGAAAAAGTCAGTGTGGGAAAAAGTCATACAAAAGCCTCAAAAGTACGACTTTTTTGAATTGTCGCACAAAAAAATTGTGTCAAAAAATCTGAAAACCTCTAATGTTTTGAAGCAAAGAAAGATCCTCCAGGGAAGGGAAGGGACCTCTGCTATTGTCATCTACATGATCTCAACAAGTTTTAGCTGGCTAAGTGTCGCATTTGGATTCTCAGAAAAATCACAACCTGTTTTTCTGCAACTTTTAGTGCTAAAAAAAAATCAGATAGTTAGTAACTGGCCCCCTTAAGGTGTAGGGGTAGAAACGAGGGACCTGCCTGACCGATATCTGGCCTGAAATTGGAAAATTCAGTCGGATCGGGGACCGCATCAACAAACTAACTGCCCCATTGCCACCAATATAATTTGATCGCTTGGCCCCAGGGCCAAATGATCGAATTAGCCTACATGCTCCCCAATATCACCCACCCGTAGGTCGGGGATATCGGGTGAAGATCTGCTCGCTTGGCGATCTCGCCAAGCGAGCGAATCTTAACATGTATTGGGACCTTTAGTGTAAAAAACAAGTGACACATGAACATGTGTGGTGCCAGTTGCTCACAGCCAACCTAGAACTTTAGGAGAGGAGAGCATTTTTAGTGAAGATGGCTGGAATCAGCTCTCTAGAGTCTCATCAGCTGCATGATTGCATTAAATCCCTCCTGTGGGCAGCATATAGCAACTTTCCTTGGGGATGCAAGAGTTACAAGAGTAAAAGAGAAGAATCATGGAAAACTGGACAGGAGACTGCACTGGACATTGACCTTAAGCTCAGGATCCTACAAAGGATCTGGTCTGATGTCAAGTGGAGACACACTTAGTTAGTTAGAGGAAATGAAAGCTGAGCTGGATGGTAAAGTTTTTTTTTAGGAAAGTATAATGATTTTGCATCTAGTTGCGATGCCGATGTACCGATTCCAACACAAAGAGAGTGGGATATACTGGTGCATGTGCAGAGACTGCGCATCCGCCATCTTGAGGATGTCACCACATAAATTATGGCAGCATGGAAAGGACTGGAGGAGATGATCACGAATCTGCTGGATGTAAGGGAAAAAGGAGCTTTTCATAGATATAAACTTGATGATTATGTGCAGGCAAGGCATCTGTATCTGACTGGCAAAACTATTAATATGGGCTTTCCTTGTACTCTCCATACTTTGCATAATGAAATTACCCAGAACCCATGTAATCGCTACCACAATGTTATCTTATAAAATGTTTGTTGCCAAAATCAAATTTACACTGGGGAAACAAAGATTCTAAAAATCAGAAAAGCAGATTGGGCGGTTATGTTTTTTGTTGAAACACAGAATAGAAATGGATGATGCTTGGGATGATATTGAATCAGTACTGTTCTCAAGTTATTCCCTCAATTCCCTCAAGAAATTTAAGAGTGTTATGGACCACCTTGTGACTCAATTCAGAAGTATGAAAGTTAATGAGTTAATAGGAGAGAGGAGAAAAACTGAATTTAAAGAATATAAGAATTATTACGTAAGTAATGTAAAACATCTACCAGGAAGGTAAAAATAGAAAATAAGAAACTGATTGTGGCACAGGCTAAGACTAACCACCACATTAATAAAAACACAGAATAGAAATGGATGAAGCTTGGGATGATATTGAATCATTACTGTTCTCAAGTTATTCCCTCAAGGACTAAATTTAAAAGGGTTATGGACCACCCTGTGACTCAACACAGAAGTAAGAAAGTTAATGAGTTAATGGGAAAGAGGAGAAAAGCTGAATTTAAAGAATATAAGTATTATTACGTAAGTAATGTAAAACATCTACCAGGAAGGTAAAAATAGAAAATAAGGAACTGATTGTGGCACAGGCTAAGACTAACCACCACAGTAGTAAAAAGATGCAGATTGAGAGTGTGGCTCCATTAAATAGTAAAATCCATTGGTTATAAAGAATCCAGAAAAGGCAAGTCTGCTTAATCAGTTTTGTTTTTCTCATTGTAAAACAGAGTAGTCAGAATTACAAAACCCACTCAATAGGGGCACAGATGGCTCAGCTCTATCAAGTCAGTGGCTTATGTAAGATACGGTACATAAATGTTTACTCAAAATTAATGTAAACAAGGCACCAGGTCCCAATGGAATACACCAGTGGGTACTTAGAGAGCATTAGCCAGGCCTCTTTTTCTGATTTTCTCATACTCGGTTTCTTCTGGTATGGTACTTACAGATTGGACAAAAGTAAATGTGATTTCAATATTTAAAAATGGATTACAGTCTCAGCCCAGAAATTATGGGCCCGTGGGTTTGACATCTGTGGGGGACAAGTTATTTGAAAGTTTGTAAAAACATCATATTCAAGAGTATGTTCATGAGAATGGCATAAATAACTGTTCTATTCTAATGCCTGTCGCTCTTAGTAATGTTGTTTGTACATTAATTTTTCTATTTTATTAAAGAAGCCCTTGTAGCAGAGTGGATGTAGGGCAATGTATATGCTACTGCTGAGTAAAATATGCACTAACTGCATATCATTTTTCCTTCCCATTGACTCCAATAGCATCCAACAAATTTTTGCCATTTTGGGAACTTTAATGCAAAGTGAAACTCTGCAGATTCACTCATCACAAATTTTTATTATTGTTTTTTTTTATAGCTACACCATTATCTGAAGAAAATGACAATTGACACCCAAAATGGCCAGTTCTACAAGTTTGATGAATATGGGAATCTTGGTTTGGATTATGACATCTTGAATTGTGTTACAGAGATTTCAACTGAAGATCTTAAAGTCACTTACAGGCCTGTTGGTAAAATCAGACCAAAGGCTCCATCAGATCAGCAGCTGGAAATCTATCGGGATTTAATTACGTGGCGCTCAAATAGCTCAGAAGTAAGAATTGTTTCTTTTATCCTATTGTACATGCAGAATAATTTCATATTATATTAATATAAACCATACAAGTCAGCAGCTGTGAAAGGGACACCCAATGGGCTTCCTATAAGGCTCAGGGACAATTCCAAAGAGTGGTCTTACCAAATGGGTCAGTAACTAATTTTATCAAAATGACAAAGTAAGCCCTGTAGTTTCACCGATGCCCTTTTGGGGCCCCGGACTTTCTGCTGCGGAACCGAACAAGGAACCTGAACACTTCAGAGTAATAAGGTCCCAGAAGGGATTAGAAACTCGTAGTCGAAAAGAGGCAAAGAGGTCTAGACGGGCAGCAAGGATCGCAGTCAGGAATGGGCCAAGGTTGGCAACAAGAATATCAAGTAAAAACAGAGGCAAAGAGGTCTAGACGGGCAGCAAGGATCGCAGTCATGAACGGGCCAAGGTTGGCAACAAGAATATCAAGTAAAAACAGAGGCAAAGAGGTCTAGATGGGCAGCAAGGATCACAGTCAGGAACGGGCCAAGGTTGGCAACAAGAATATCAAGTACAAACAGAGGCAAAGAGGTCTAGACGGGCAGCAAGGATCACAGTCAGGAACGGGCCTAGGTTAGCAACAAGAATATCAAGTAGAAACAGAAGGCAGGATCTGTAAACAGAAGTTAGCTTGGGCACTGTTTGCAAAAAGGGGTTAAAAAGGGTTTTGGCGCCAAATTCTGCGCATAAGGATGACATCATCACACTGCGCATAAGAGTGATGCCCCTTTCCAGCTTTCAAATGGGGGTCACTGACCCCGCCAGGCAAAAACTGTTCTGCTCTGTGAAGCTACAATTTTATTGTTATGATTACTTTTTATTACTTATCCGCCTATTTAGTCCCTCTACAATACCTATCCCAGTCCCTTATTCAAACTACTGTTTGGTTGGTAGGGAAAATAAGATCCTAGCAACCAGATTGCTGAAAAAAATAACCGAAGAGCTGCTGAACAAAATGCTAAATAACTAAATAAACAATTAAAAAAAAAAGGGAAGACCAATTACAAATTGTCTTACAATATCACTGTCTACATCATACTAACAGTACTGTCTACATCATACTAACAGTTAATGTAAAGGTGAACAGCCCCTTTAAACAAATAAGGGCTGGTTTACTAAACTGCCAAGTAAAGTAGTGATTGGCTATATTCCTACGACATTATAGGAGTGATCTGCCCCAGGTTGCCCCTTGTTAGGCAGTAAGTATATTGTAGCTTAGGCTCAGGGTGTGCTAATAACAAGCATGTGTTTGGACACCCAGGGGCAGACTATATGCTTCCACTTACACACTGGGCATGAATATAATATTTAAGTAAAGACCAGGCTAGAGTCAAGCAACAGACTCACGGGGTCCTGCTAGGCAATAAATTGCACAGATATTTTGTACAATAGGTGGGTTTATACATTGGACATACAAAGTTACATACAAAGCAACCAATAACCAATACAAGAGTAAAGAAGGCATTTAGTTCTTAATCGGTAAAATCTGGTATAAATAAATCTAAAGCAGCTGGACTTGTTAAGAAATCATTGAAGACGTTTCACTACTCATCCGAGCAGCTTCGCCAGTTCAACAAGTCCAGTTGCTTTAGATTTATTTATACTAGATATACCATGACCTGGATGAATGAAAATCTTCATAGTCTTAATCTGTAATATAACTGTACTTTGTATTTATTTGTGTTTATTATTGTATTGACTTCTGTTTTTACTGGTTATTTATTGTATTTACCCTCTACAGGGCTGCGTACTTATGTAGCACTATATAAATACAAATATAAAGATGCAGTCAAGTTCCTTTACCATGTTGTCATGTTATGTCTCTTCCAGTTAACAAAGGGGAAAAAAAATACCTATGGCTTTTCTATTGTGTTTTGCTGGCAAGTCTTTGCACTCTAGCCCCATCTAGTGGATTTAACACTCCAAAAAATAGTGTCTGGACATGGTGAGGCAAAATGTGCAAACTTACCGGCTGCATCTGTACTTACATAGATAAGTCATGTCCAAAGACAAACTAACATGGATACTGATTGCTGGTTTTGATACTTTCAGATCCCAAGATCTCAGTGCTCAGATAACTGTCTCCCCGGCTCCAGGAAGGCAACAAATTCGAGAATCAAGTCCTGTTGTTATAAATGCGTGTTGTGTTCAGAAGGAGAGATTTCCAATATAACTGGTATAAATTTATACATAAATATTATTAAAATGACAACTTTTTACAATTAGTGATAAATTAATGTTTAACTCAATAAGTGAAAGGGTGCTTCAGTAGCTAGATTATGTAGAAAACCTTTCTCTGTTGTAATATCTGCTTTGGTCTTGTCTATTGCAATCATTTTCTAATGAAAGAATATGCTTTGTCTGTTAGTTTCAAGGGTTCATCGTGGTTGACTCTCTATATCATCTTCAATTAATTGAGTTTCTAATACAGGTATGGGATCAGTTGTCTGGAAACCCCTAATCCAGAAAGCTCCAATAATGAGAATGTCATCTCCTGTAGACTCCATTTTAATTAAATAATACAAAATGTATTTTTCTCTTTAATAATAAAACAGTACCTTTTACTTGATCCCAACTAAGATATAATTACCCCTTATTGGGGGCAGAACAGTCCTATTGGGTTTATTTAATGGTTAAATGATTCCTTTTTTCTGTAATAATAAAACAGTACCTGTACTTGATCCCAACTAAGATATAATTACCCCTTATTGGGGCAGAACAGCCCTATTGGGTTTATTTAATGGTTAAATGATTCCTTTTTTCTGTAATAATAAAACAGTACCTGTACTTGATCCCAACTAAGATATAATTACCCCTTATTGGGGGCAGAACAGCCCTATTGGGTTTATTTCATGGTTAAATGATTCCCTTTTCTCTGTAATAATAAAACAGTACCTGTACTTGATCCCAACTAAGATATAATTACCCCTTATTGGGGCAGAACAGCCCTATTGGGTTTATTTCATGGTTAAATGATTCCCTTTTCTCTGTAATAATAAAACAGTACCTGTACTTGATCCCAACTAAGATATAATTACCCCTTATTGGGGGCAGAACAGCCCTATTGGGTTTATTTAATGGTTAAATTATTCCCTTTTCTCTGTAATAATAAAACAGTACCTGTACTTGATCCCAACTAAGATATAATTACCCCTTATTGGGGCAGAACAGCCCTATTGGGTTTATTTCATGGTTAAATGATTCCCTTTTCTCTGTAATAATAAAACAGTACCTGTACTTGATCCCAACTAAGATAT
Organism: Xenopus tropicalis; assembly: GCF_000004195.4. Lineage (NCBI taxonomy): Eukaryota > Metazoa > Chordata > Amphibia > Anura > Pipidae > Xenopus > Xenopus tropicalis. The sequence goes on from NC_030677.2 coordinate 6,959,530, forward strand.
AATTACCCCTTATTGGGGCAGAACAGCCCTATTGGGTTTATTTAATGGTTAAATGATTCCCTTTTCTCTGTAATAATAAAACAGTACCTGTACTTGATCCCAACTAAGATATAATTACCCCTTAATGGGGGCAGAACAGCCCTATTGGGTTTATTTCATGGTTAAATGATTCCCTTTTCTCTGTAATAATAAAACAGTACCTGTACTTGATCCCAACTAAGATATAATTACCCCTTATTGGGGGCAGAACAGCCCTATTGGGTTTATTTAATGGTTAAATGATTCCCTTTTCTCTGTAATAATAAAACAGTACCTGTACTTGATCCCAACTAAGATATAATTACCCCTTATTGGGGCAGAACAGCCCTATTGGGTTTATTTCATGGTTAAATGATTCCCTTTTCTCTGTAATAATAAAACAGTACCTTGTACTTGATCCTATATGATATCTGCTAAAATCATTTAATTAATCCTTTTTTTTTTGGTTCCATTATCACTTTTCATGGTAGAAGTTGCTATGTCCCACCATTTTATTAGACATTAATTAGACCTTAAAATAGCTCATTAAAAGCAATCCCGCTGAAATCAATATTGTGAACTGTTATTGTGTTTCTCGGTAAGCCACTTTCTCCCATAAAATATTAACAACACTCGCCCCATTTGTGAATGAAATGTTAGTTGGCCGAATGTAAAACAGCTCCCCTACACAAACATCTGTTTTGGTTGATGGTTAAGTTAGACATAAACCCTCCTAAGGACAATATCATTTCTAGTTTTCAAAATAACAGAACCATGGTGGTAATATTTGAAACTATGAGTAAAGAGAAGTTGTGCTCCTGAAAACCGGGAACCACATTTCTATTGTTCCAGAACTTCTATCTTTCTACGATCAGTGTCTCTGAGGTACTGGCAGCTATAATGGTGGCCCAGTGCAGGTTTATGCCCATACCAGCGATTGTACCATGGGGGAGAAGGTGGATGTAGTGTGCTTCTTGCACAGCATGGGCTACAAAATGGAGTCTGGACTCCCACAATGCACTGTAATAGGTCACATATCAGGAGTATGGCGGTTCCATAGCCTCAGAGGCTCCACATAAAATGGATACCTGCATATACAGCAAACAGCCAGCAGAGGGAGCTCACTGCTAATGAGCAACAATAAACAACAAGATGATGGAAGCTTATGCTGGAGACATGACAGTGTGTTCTCCTTACTGGTAGAAAGAACAGATACCACACTTGGACACAGGGATATTTGTAAGCTTGCTGGGGAGTCTAATCACACACTTACTAAGTGTTAGACCTTCACTGTCCCACACAGAGAACTGTACACACTTTGTGATTAAGCACCTTTAGTAAATAAATTCCGGAAAAGGTGATTTACTGTGTTAGCCAGTCAAAAATGTTTACAGGTAACCCTTTTGAAATCAAAAATAACAAAAGTGGTGTAAAGGTGATACCTTATTGGCTAACTAAGATAACCATAGCAATCATAGCAAGCTTACAGAAAATGTTCTGAAAGCTTGCTATGATTATCTTAGTTAGCCAATAAGGTATCACCTTTACACCACTTTTGTTATTTTTGATTTCAAAAGGGTTACCTGTAAACATAGATAAATTCCATAACAGCGTTTCCAAAATAAAACATGGCTTTGGTTTATGACCTACATGCACTGTTTCTATACAATGCAGCAGTGTGGAATTTCCTCTGTTTAAATGCTATTTTTTGTGCTATACACTTGTAAGCTTATGGTAAATTAGCTTTTCTGTTTACCACAAACCACACCCTATTTCACCCGGGATGAGACTAAATCCCTCAGGGGTGACCCCCTCGCTTGATATGGAGGCCAGGTAATTATGTGTTGTTTCTCTCAAGAAATGGGCGCCAGTTGAAGCCATGAACTGTTTATTTACACAGCTACTTAGGGGTAAGTACAAGTACAATATAGGCAGGCAGTAGCATCTCACAGAAAAGGCAGTACTTACAAGGAATAGTCACAATAACTCTTTAGCTGCAGGGCACAATGGGTTAACTCCCAGCTTTCAGGTATATGCTTCCAGTGGAACCTGGGTAATCACTATCTAGCCCTAGGTCTGTACACTGGTAACTCTACTCTGGGCAGTGTTATACAGATAATAATCAGATAATAACAGATAATAATCCCTCTGCAAATCCTTGTCAGCGCCAGAAGTCCTGCCTGTCAGAAAATTAGCCAAGGATCTACAGTGCACGCTCCATAAGGATGAGAGGTTCCAAAACATATTCCCAGACCCCCCCACTACTGGCATTCAGGCCAGGGTCGGACTGGGCCGCCGGGACACCGGGAAAAATCCTCTAGTGGGCCACGGCGGCCCAGACCCGACCTTTGCGGCGCTCCCCCCAATGCATTAAATTTATGTGCTCGGGGAAGGATGTCGGGTGTGGGTCCTGCGAGGGGGGTTAGGGGGGCCCCTCGCGGGGAGGCTTTGGGCGCGGGCCATATGGGCGGGCTATGGGCACGGGCCCCGGTGGGCCCTTCACTCCCCAGTCTGACCCTGATTCAGGCAGCCCCCAAACCTAAAAAGACTAATAACAAGAAGTGCCTTAATACAACCCAGCAAAAATGGAACTTATCCCTGTGGCAAAAACAATGCAAAACTTGCCCACACGTCTGTAATTCAGACAAAATACAGATTCCAGACACATTAGAGGAATACAGCCATGTATTGGCCAGTACAACTGTTCTTCTTCCAACGTGGGGTACTTAATACAGTGCACTAGGTGCCTAACAGGAGGACTGTATATAGGGGAGACTGGCCAAAGCCTGAGAAAGAGGAATACACACCACCGCTTTACCATAACAAATAACAAACTGGACACACCAGTAGGGAACCAGTGTAACAGCCCTCACCTCTCCATAAACGATTTAAGAATCTTGGTCCTTAAGGGAAACTTTAAAACAGAGAATGAAAGGAAGGTTTGGGAGAATAAATTAATGAAAACTTTCAACTCTCTGGAGAAGGGACTGAACCTGGGCCTTGGATTTATGGCAAATTATACAGATTAAGAACTGCCGGCACCCAGCCAGAAATACCAACATCTGGAGAGACACTGGGCCAGTTAATCACATGGAATTCCATTCACTTCACACTTCAGTAATTTATCCAAAATTATATAGTCACTTTGATCCAATTATCCTGTACCTTATCTGTTTGTATCTGTTTGTCCCTTGCAGCCCCCCCCCCCCTGTTTATATGACATTGTTACCACCTTCCACACAGATATTCTTTTTGTCTGGGTATTTGATCCATGAGCTGAATGCTGTATATATATCAGAGAGCAGCACAGCTTCATTGTAATCAGCTTGATAAAGGAACTCGAATGTTCTGACAGCTTGCTATGGTTATCTTAGTTAGCCAATAAGGTATCACCTTTATACCACTTTTGTTATTTTTTATTTCAAAAGGGTTACCCTGTAAACATTCTATCATACCCCGGGGCACATTTACTAATCCACGAATCCGAATCCCGAATGGGAAAAAATCATATTGGAAAAGAAAATTTTGCGGCTTTTTCGTCGCCGTTTTTCGTATTTTGTGCGATTTTTTCATCGCCGCCACAACTTTGTCGTATTTTGCGCAACTTTTGCATCGCCCTCGCGATTTTTTCGTATTGAGCAATTGTAAACGGCAGAAAAACAATCCGATTTTTCCATGACAGTGTTGAAAAAGTCGCGGGAAATATATGATAAAGTCGTAACGGCGACGGAAAAATCGCGGGACATATGAAAACGTTGCAACGCCGACGGAAAAGCCGCAAAAAAACGATCATTACGAAAAACCGTGTTTGGATGCTTTCGGTCCATTCGTGGATTAGTAAATCTGCCCCCTAGTGTTACCTATAACAGGAGCTGCCTATTCTGTCTGGGCCTACCTACACCCAAGTTCCACTCTGTCTCTTATCAGTCTGCTTAGACAAATTCTCTTACCAAAATGGCTTCTAGCCTCATGGCTGCTCAGCCTTTCATACTACGCCACAGTGCCACCTAATGGCCAAACTGTGGAACTGCATAAGGGGTCATGCTATGACACAGGGACTTACTTCCCATTACATTAAGGACCCTTTATAGCTGTCCATATAACTATGGAACTATTAGGAAAAAGGGCACAATTTACCAGTTTTTTTAAAAAATTTAAAAGCCACAAATATTAGAGATTTATAAACCTTTTTTAGGCTGACAAAAACCATTGAGTCCTACGGAAGGCTTTTAATATTCAAATTTTTAGAGTTTTATCTTAAAAAACACAAACAAATAGAATAGTCAATGACAGCCTGTCCTTGACACATTTTCAAGGGGAAATTAAACACATTATTGTTTTCTATTTTACACACTTTCAAGGGGAACTTAAACATATTATTGTCTTTCATTTCACACATTTTCAAGGGGAAGTTAATCACATAATTGTTTTCTATTACACACACTTTCAAGGGCAACCTAAACAAATTATTGTTTTCAATTTCACAAATTTTCAAGTGGAACTTAAACTCATTATTGTTTTCCAAGATGCAAGTGAGGAAAATAAGTGCCAATGCTTCTAAAATGGATGCTGGAGCACTTCCTGTTTGAGAAAATTCATGGAAATGAACGTCCGTTTTATTTCACGATTTTTTTGAGAAATGGCAATTCTCTAAAAATTTGTAAAACTTTAACCAAAATTCTCAAAAAAAACTTTAATCAAAAGAAACATTTAGGAGTTTCTAAAAACAAAAAAATTTAAAAAAAACCTTTTCATAAAAATGTCCCTAAGTGTTCAGTCTTCCCATTTTTAGATGAGGATAAGGTGAGGGGACCTGTCACCCAGGAATAAAATGCTGTATAATGAAAAGAATTTTTTTTATTTACCTTCTATGAGAAGGTGAGCAGAAACACAGGCATTAATGTGGAAGTGCATGGTATCTACTTAGATTATTTGTTTCTGTTTTGGTAGTGAAAGGTCCATCACTACTTATACAGAGGTGCACTATATCTCCACATGCCCTTCATAATATTTTCATTTGGCTAATTTTGTTGAAAATACAACATTGTTTCAACATTGGTGTATTCAGACCAGCAGACCAATACCCATATCCACAATAACCCATGTGTGTAACCACCTACCACAAGACTCTTCCTCTGATATACACAATAATTTTATATATGTACAATCTCTTACTTAATTTTTATCTATTTTTATTTTTAAAGACAGTGAAAACTGTTTCCGATGTAAAGACACTGAATGGCCCAATGGGAAGAGGACTCGGTGTATTGCTAAAGTTAAAGAATTCCTATCATACACAAATGATGTGATTTCAATGCTTTTTTCAGCTGTCTCTATTTTATTTTTCTTTATAACTCTGCTAATATTGGTAGTCTTCATTTCTTACCGGGACACCCCCATTGTGAGAGCCAACAACAGGATCCTGAGCTTCCTCCTCCTTGTCTCCATCAAGCTGAGCTTCCTCAGTGTGTTTCTGTTCCTCGGTCGCCCTGTGGATATAACCTGCATGCTGCGCATCATCACTTTTGGAATCACCTTCTCCATAGCTGTCTCTTCTCTCCTGGCCAAGACTATCATGGTTTGTGTTGCTTTCAAAGCCACCAAGCCAGGGAGCTCATGGAGAAAATGGCTGGGAGTCAAACTGTCCAATTCTGTAGTCTTGTTCTGCTCATCCATTCAAATAATCATCTGCATGACTTGGTTGGCCATTTCTCCTCCCTTTCAGGAACTGGACATTCACACTTCCCCTAGAACCATCATCATTCAGTGCAATGAGGGCTCAGCTATTGGCTTTTACTCAGTTATTGGGTATATGGGGCTTCTGGCAGCTGTTAGTTTTGTTTTAGCATTTTTAGCTCGGAGCTTACCGGACAGTTTTAATGAGGCCAAGTACATCACTTTCAGCATGCTGCTCTTCTGCAGTGTTTGGATCACAATGATCCCGGCCTATCTGAGCACCAAAGGCAAAAACACTGTGTGTGTGGAGATATTTGCCATACTCACCTCAAGCGCGGGCCTTTTAGCCTGTATATTTCTGCCAAAATGTTACATAATTTTGTTTAACTCTGAAATGAACACTAAAAAATATTTGCTTGGAAATAAAGACGTGTAAATGTATAAATGTGTGTAAATATACAGATGCAGCCAAGTTCCTCTACCATGTTGTCACATTATGTCCCTTCCAGTTAATAAAGGAAAAAAAATACCAAAATTCACCATTAGGTGTCATCATGGCATATGGCATTTACTATTGTGTTTTGCTCGCAAGTCTTTGCACTCCAGCACCATCTAGAGGTAGGATGGAACACTTAAAAATGGTGTCTGGACATGGTTAAACAAAATGTGAAAACTTGCTAGCTGCATCTATATGTCTATGGTCCCAGTTGGTGTCTTAACACTAGGGTGTAGCTGAGGAGAGACCTAAAAATATGCTGCTGTATATGTAGATTATGTTGTAACTAACAATTGTCAACAATGCAACATCAATTAAAGGTCACAAATACATATGAATGTTTGTGGTTTTTATCTAAATTCTTCCTCCATCATGAATTAATTTTTTACTTTCACCATACATGTATTGAATTGAATGTTAATGAATTTGCCATATCTCTTCTTGTGGCACAGCCAAAGTATAAGGGCCTTGTCCTAATGGGCACATCCCACTTATGCCTCAACACCAGCCTTGACAATTTTTCCAAAGTAAATACTGTAAGGAATGTATGTTGATAATTATATTTTAAAAACACCATAAAAAAAACATGCTGAACATTAATAACTTACCTTGAAATGCAACTGTGAATTATCATTTGAAGAGCCTTCTCCACCTGTGCATTCCTCATGAATTTTTATGCACAATCGGGGATGTGTGTAATCTGCACATTAATATTTGCACAGGAACTTCCTGTTGTTGCATCACTTCCAGTAGATCGGACAATTTTACGATTCAAACATGGTGAATGAAAGGCAGAGAGCTATGTGTTTCTCTTAAACAAAAGTTTTTCTTATTAAAACACCTTGCCTGGCTGGAGGAACAAGGATAACTGTCAGGACCTGCCTGTGCTCAAACTCTGGACTGTATGTTAGGCGGTTTCTGCATTACCTTGTTGAGCCACTCAAGACCTTGGGGAGCCAGTCCTACACTTATTTGTTCATGCTTATCTCATCCTCCCTTAGGAAGCCCAGGTGTTTGCAATCTGACAATTAATGGGCTTTATAAGCCAGTTACAAGCAACTCCTGGTTGCTTGATCATTAAGCCTTATACCTTTGATCCAGTGCCCGTACCTGCCCGTGTTCCTGTCTGGTTCCTGCCTGGTTCCTGCCCGTGTTCTTGCCTGATTTCTGTTTGTGTTCCTGCCTGGTTCCTGCCTGATTCCTTGTTCTTCTGCTCCTTTTCCTGACCTCTGTTGGATCTCCTGGTATTGACCTCAGCCTGTTTATTCCACTTCTCCCTGTCTTCAGCCTGCCCCTGACCACAGCCTGGTTATTCAGACCCTCCTTGCTTGCTGCCAGTCCAGACCCCCTGCCTGCTATACTGACTTGTGTTGTTTTTTTGCCTGCCTCTGACCACTGGCCTGTTGTAAGGACCTTCGTATCTGTTTATGTCATTATTGACTCCTTATAATTAATAATTTCACCATAACAACATGTTTCTGGCCTATCAACATGTGAAGTACCCACTCTATCCATATTACACAGCATATAAGTTCCTACCTGCCAGCCACCCACCTTTGCATCTTTGCACTCTAGCACCATCTAAAGGCAGGACCCAAAATTGAGTCTGGACATCGTGAGACAACATGTGAAAACTTGCTGGCTGCATCTGTACATTTTTTTATGAAAGCTATTTCTTTAAACAAAACTATTTATTGGTTACAAACACTTATTTATAACAAGGCCCAATAAATCAAGGCCCCTTATATGCAGGAAATAGTGACACGTGTTATAGGCTTTTTCACATTTTGTAGCCAATTAGCGATTCGTATGTCATTTCTGGACAGATAAGTAAGTAAGTAAGTAAGTAAGTAGAGTTTTATTGTCAGCCCAACAATATACTTATAAGTACACAGTGGGATGAAATATCGTCCTCCTGGATCAAAAAGGTGTAATACATAACTATAATTACTATAATAATAGAAAATAAAATTTAAAAAAAAATTCCAGCACAGAACTGTGCAACACAAAATTAGTGCAGTGGTAAGGTAAAATGACTAAATGAATAAGCAGTACAGTACAAAAATAGTGCAATATTATAATTATTGGAGAGGGGTAAGTAGCATTTTAAACATTGTGTTTTGTTTTTTTTTGTTTTCCTTTCAATTATGCAATACAATAAATGTGCAAGTTTATGCAAAAATGTGATAATATTCAAATAATTATGAATGTAAACATACACACTTATAACTATATTAAATAAAAGAAAAGTGTTATATACAATATTATATAGTGTTATGTAGTCCAGAAAAGGTGTGAAGTAAAGAATCTAGTGTGGAGGAGGGCAGCATGGTGTTCAGGAGCCGGACTGCTTGGGGAAAGAAACTATTGCACAATCTCACAGACTTGCTCCTGATGCTGCAGAGCCGTCTTCCAGATGGAAGAGGAGTAAACAGTTTATGGGAAGGATGGTAGGGGTCAACCATGATGCTAATGGCTTTATGAAGGCAGCGTGAGGTGTAAATATCCTGCAGACTTGGTAGAGAGCTGCCGATGATGCACTCAGCAGTCCGCACAATCCTCTGAAGCGCTCTGCGGTCGGAGGCGTGGCAGCTTCCATACCAAACTGTAATACAGCTGGTCAGGACGCTCTCTATGGTGCCTCTGTAGAAGATGTTAAGGATGGATTTGGGGAGGTGCACCTTCTTCAGTCATCGCAGGAAGTGCAGATGCTGCTGGGCTCTTTTTGTCAGTGAGTTGATGTTTATGGTCCAGGACAGGTCCTCTGTGATATGAACACTGAGGAACTTAGTGCTCTTCACTCTCTCTACTGTGACACCATCAATGCTGAGTGGGAGATGGACAGCCTTGGTCTTCCTAAAGTCAATAATTAACTCTTTTGTCTTATCAACATTGAGAGACAGATTATTGTCTTTGCACCAAAGTGCCAGCTGTTGCACCTCTTCTCTGTACGCTGTATCATCATTGTCCCTGATAAGTCCCACCACTGAAGTGTCATCAGCAAACTTGATAATGTGGTTTATGTCGGAGTTAGAGGTGCAGTCATGAGTCAGCAGCGTGAAGAGTAACGGACTGAGCACACAACCCTGGGGGGCACCTGTGCTTACTGTGATAGTGTTGGATCTTGTATTCCCAATCTGTACTGTCCAGTAAGGAAGTCCAGAATCCAGTTGCAGATGGAGGTATTAAGTCCGAGCAGATCCAGCTTGCTAATCAGCTGCTGGGGGATGATAGTATTGAATGCTGAGCTAAAGTCAATGAACAGCATTCTTACATGTGCATTACGGTGATCCAAGTGTGACAGGGTCAAGTGAAGTGCCATTGAAATTGCATCATCTGTTGATCGGTTTGATTTATATGCAAACTGTAATGAATCCAGTTTGGGGGGCAGCTGGTTCTTTATATGGCTCAAGACTAACCGCTCAAAGCACTTCATGATGATTGGAGTAAGTGCTACAGGGCGGTAGTCATTGAGTTCCGAAGCTGTAGCTGTCTTTGGGACAGGTCTGACGATGGTAGTTTTAAAACACTGTGGCACGAGAGCTTGGCTCAGGGAGATGTTTAAAATGTCCACTAGGACGTTAGTCAGCTGATCAGCACAGGCTCTGAGCACACGTCCAGGTATATTATCTGGTCCAGCAGCTTTGTGTGGATTGACCCCAGCGAGAGTTCTTCTCACACTGGCTGCATGTCTTCCATGCTGGTTTGTTTTTCTGAGTCTCAAACCTAGCATAGAAGATATTAAGAGCGTCTGGAAGAGAGGTGTCATTAACACACATACCTGGAGGGCCCTTATAATCCGTGATGGTTTGGATGCCCTGCCACATTCGCCAAGAATCTCTTGAGCAGGCAAAGTGGTCACTGACTTTCTTTGAGTACTCACGCTTTGCTAACTTGATGCCTCGGGAGAGATTGATTCTTGCTGCTCTGAGTGCCACTTCGTCATTGGCTTCGTAAGCAGCATCCCTTGTTTTCAGCAGCTCACGAACTTCTGCTGTAAAACATGGCTTCTGGTTAGCGCATGTTGTAATGTTTAGTGACAGTGACATCTCCAATGCATTTGTCAATGTATCCTGTCACTGCTACAGCGTACTCATTAATGTCAATATGATGATCAGTAGTAGCCGCTTCTCTGAAGACACTCCATTCTGTGCACTCAAACCAGTCCTGCAAGGCTTCAGTAGCTCCCTCTGGCCATGTTCTGACCTGCTTTGTTACTGGTTTTGTTCTTTTCAGCATTGGCGTAGATGTTGGGGTGAGCATTACTGTAAAGTGATCAGACAGACAAAAAATACATTTGCGAGGAGTGTTTTACAACACTGCGAAACAATTTTCAGATAAATTCATATTTTTTCTAAATTATAGAACATTTCAGAATATATGTGAAAATTTTGTTAAAATTCCAGGAGTTTACGAACATTTCGGTATTTGTTAATGTTTTGGTTACATGTCATCATCATTTTATCGGGACTATATTTTTGTCAGGTTTGATCTGTTGGGTGCCATTAAGTCCTATGGAAGGCTTTTAAAGCCAGAACTGTTTTCGTGGCATTTACAAACTTTTCAGCCTGGAAATTTTGTGACTTTCGGAACGCAATTGCGATATTTTCATATGAACGATAAAAGCATTGTTGAGACATTTTAGAACTAGAGAAATTATCATGGTTACGTTTCAAGGCCACAAAAAGCATTTTAGTAAATGTGCCCCTAGGTATGTTCGCAAAAAAGTTTTGCGAAGGAATCGTTGAGGTCTGAAATTGGATAAAAGCAATGCAAACACCATAAGTATTGGTCAGAAAAAGTCACAAAGGTACTTTTCAAGCTTATTTTGTGGTAATAAAAAATATTACATTCCCCCAAATGAGTTTTAGTGGTTTCAAAAACTTCTAAAACCACTAAAAGAATAATGTTGATAAATGGGCCTCTTACCAAAATTAAGCAAATGAAAGAGACTTTTCTTGCAAATTGCACTGAACAGTCCATCTATCTATAGTTATATCCAACAACATGGTTTGAAGGCATCAGTGGTTGCTTCAGTGGTATTTTTTCATTCTCTTAGGTATGTTATTGTCTCTGTCAAGATCATCCTTCTTTGTGTCTATTGCCTTCCTAAATAATTCTACACAATGTCATTTTTTTTATTTTGACACTTCTACATATACTACATTAGGTTATGTGTATGTTCTGCAGCAACAAGAGGGAGAACTGAGAGAGAATACAATTATATGTATGTAGAATCCCCTGTAGAAGCCCCTGACTTGGATGGATTCTGTTCTCAGAATAGCCTTGGTCACTACTACCCTGGCCTTGAAGGCAGAGCCTCCTCATACTTTTTCAAATAGTTCCTGTGTAAAAGTCTATATAATAGCCTGCAATTCCTTTGTTCAGAGTTCTGACTCTTGATAAGCTCAGAATTCACAAAGTTCATGGCAAATAACCTTTGTCCTTTGCCTCCACAAAGTGGAATTCATTTCCATGTTCTATCTGAAAATAACAGGAATGCTTTCTTGCTTTATGGCAGGGGATGTAAATATATACCTTAAATATATCAAATATAAACCATGTTCTGGTCAAAAGAGGGACTCACACACAAGGATATGAGGTAAGTCTTAAAGGATTTAGTGACTCAAACACACATTTCTGGAAGGCTTAGTGTTCTATTATAAATATTTATATTCAGATATCAAACAACCAACATAAGCTCATTTAGAACTGATGTTTAAAGTTGACACATTTACATTCAGATGGAAATATTGATGCTATTCATTAGATAAAATGAAAACATTACTCTATGAGTAAATAGCATATGAAACATTATCCTGTTTTGATTACAAGTAAATTCGATTTTCTGTTCATCTCAGTTCTGAATAAAATAATATAACATTTGGGCAGAAATATACAGGCTAAAAGTCCCGCGCTTGAGGTGAGTATGGCAAATATCTCCACACACACAGTGTTTTTGCCTTTGGTGCTCAGATAGGCCGGGATCATTGTGATCCAAACACTGCAGAAGAGCAGCATGCTGAAAGTGATGTACTTGGCCTCATTAAAACTGTCCGGTAAGCTCCGAGCTAAAAATGCTAAAACAAAACTAACAGCTGCCAGAAGCCCCATATACCCAATAACTGAGTAAAAGCCAATAGCTGAGCCCTCATTGCACTGAATGATGATGGTTCCAGGGGAAGTGTGAATGTCCAGTTCCTGAAAGGGAGGAGAAATGGCCAACCAAGTCATGCAGATGATTATTTGAATGGATGAGCAGAACAAGACTACAGAATTGGACAGTTTGACTCCCAGCCATTTTCTCCATGAGCTCCCTGGCTTGGTGGCTTTGAAAGCAACACAAACCATGATAGTCTTGGCCAGGAGAGAAGAGACAGCTATGGAGAAGGTGATTCCAAAAGTGATGATGCGCAGCATGCAGGTTATATCCACAGGGCGACCGAGGAACAGAAACACACTGAGGAAGCTCAGCTTGATGGAGACAAGGAGGAGGAAGCTCAGGCTCCGGTTGTTGGCTCTCACTATGGGGGTGTCCAAGTAGTAAATAAAAATTGCCAATATCATTATTGTCATAAAGAGCAAAAAGGCTAAAATTGCAAAAAAAACCACAGCAATGGTGTCATTTGTATATGACAGAAAGACTTCTATTTTTGCAATACACTGGTTCTTGTTCTCATTAGACCATTCATTGTATGGGCATGTGAAGCAGTCTTTACTATCTGTCAAGTAAACACAAGAAAACAACTTACTCTCTGATGAGGAATGAGAAAATATTGTAATGAAAACTGACATTATACAGAACATAGATTATACATTGTTTGGATAAAGTGACCTAAGTTCTATAGAATATAGATATTATATTTGCCATTTTAAAAGATTTGTAAAACATCGAAAAATTCAAGAAACGTAGAAAATGTTGTGTATCAAAAAAATTGGCATGTGAGCAATTTTTTGATGCACTTGTCATTTTTTGACATGCGCAACAATTTTTTGGGCGCACAACAATATTTTTAGATGCAGGCGACAATTTTTTGATGCAAATTTTTCCATGGTGAATTTTTCCGCCTGTTTCGTAAATAAATTTGCCAATGGCGAAACACGCAAATTCACTGTGAATCCGTGCCTGGCAAATGATTTCACTCATCACTAGTTTTAAACAGTTTTTAAAACAATAAAATCTCTCTGTCATGTGTAATCTGCCACATCATGGAATCTGGACTGGAATTAAGATGCTTTATGGGCTTTATCCCTTTTCCGAATTAAAGTTTGTTCTTAAATCAAATAAACTCACATATCAAATGGTCCCTTATTTATTAATAAGGAAAACTCAAATTAAAAACTTGAATATCTTATTTTTTGGGATTACAAGCTCTTAAAACTTGAAAACTCCCATTGACTTCTATAGAAACTCGCAAGTTTTTAGATGGCAAATTTTTACATTCAAGTTTTCTGGTTTTTTCCACTTAAGAAATACCAGACATTCGAGTTTTCAAACCATAACCCAAATTCGAATTTTTTTAAGTGCAAAAAAACTCAAATCAGGAAAAGAAATCAAACTTGACCGTTAATAAATCACCCCCTTAGGGGCACATTTACTAAGATCAGATTTTTTCTGGGCTTAAAACATGATATGGTATACATTTGGAGTAACCAAAATAATTTCTGAAGTTCTAAAATGTCTCGAAAATGCTTTTATCGTTGGTAAGAAAACATCGCAATTGCGTTCCGAAATTTACAATATTTTTGTGCCGAAAAGTTTGTTATGCTACGAAAACCTTTATGGCTTTGATGCCTTCCAAGTCTGGCTTTGGAAGCTTCCCATAGGACTCAGTGGTACTCGACTGATCAAAGCTGGTGAAAAGTTAATCTTGAGGAAAGTGTAACCAAAGTGTTAAAGAATTCCAAAATGTTCCTATTCTTTGCACAAAGTACGATTTTTTCGTGAAAATTTAACAAAAACCATCAAAAACTCGTGGAATTTTAACAAACTTTTCGCACAAATTCTGAAATGTTCTATAAGTTAGAAAAAATACAAAATTATCTCAGAATTTTTTTTTGTATTTCAACAAGACTTTATTGAAGTTATATAATAATTGTTACAATTACAGTTATAATAATTCTTGCATACTGGGATAATTGCAAATATAGATCAAATTATAGTAGTACATAAAAAGAAGGTAAAAAGAGAAGAAGAGAGACTGAGAGCAAGAATCTTGTATAGCACAAGGAAGTGGTTGGAAGAGCCATGGACTACCTATGGAGGAAAAAGAAGAATTATCTCAGAATTGTTTAGTAAATGGGCCCCTTGTCCAATGCAAGTTTTAATATCAAGTATAGTGATGAGTGAATTTTTGCGCCAGGCATGGATTCACAGCGAATTTCCGCATTTTGCCATTGGCAAATTGTTTTGCAAAAGTCCAGTGAAAATTTGCCGCGAAAAAATTTGTTGCGTGGAATTTTCTTTGTCGTGCGTCAAATTGGGCGCGGTTGCATCAAAATGGGCACAGCGACATCAAAAACGGGCGCGGTTGTGGAAAAATGCATGGGCAACCACGAAATAGCCGCAGCGACAAAAGAATAGATGAGGGCGACAAAAAAATAGCTGTGGACGACAAAAAAGACGCAGGCGGCAAAAAACCACACAACAAATGCGTTTTGCGAATTTTCTTGCCATTTCATGAATTTTATGGTGAAACAGGACAGTTTCACTCATCAATAATCAAGTATTGTAAACTGAATGGTCTAATAGTTATTATTATTTTTTGATGCGACTGCAATGTATTTGACACAACTGCTGGTTTCTTGACAGGACCACAATTTTTTTTAACGCAACCTCAGCTTTTCCCACACTCTGCAAGTTTTTTCCTTACAAAATTTTGGCAAATAAATTCACCAGTGGGAAAATGTGGAATTTCGCAGTGAGTCCATGCCTGCCAAAAACTTTTGCTCATCACTACTCTACAGTAAAATAGACCTTAAACAATGTATACCGGTTGTGTTGGAGATCTCTCCCTCGGAACATGGGACACAGTCATAACAGCAGGACTGGGCTCCGGGCTTTGGTGCCTTCCTGAATCCGGGGAGACAATTGTCTGAACACTGAGCTCTTGGGACCTTAAACAAGGAAATAAAGCAAATTTAAAACATAAACAAATATAAAATCAGGATGCTGGCACACCTGCCTACCTGTTGTTGCTCTTTGTACAAGATGCCTGACACAGTGCTGGGAGTCAGCATTCTTATTGGTCAGTCCTCTTGCACTTAAAATTAGGCTGTTGCTCAGTAGAATTCTCATTGGTGATTTTTCTTGCATCTATAATTATGTTTTTCAACAACTTCTAAAGCAAAAATAGGGGGCGCAGTGGCACAGGGTTATAGTTGGGTTTACAACCCCTTTGAGGATAAATGTAACACATGGAAACCAATTCACCAATGAGAATTCTACTGACCGAAAACAATTAAATATTCAAGAGGAGTGACCAATGAGAATGCTGATTCCCAGCCCTGTGTCAGGCCCCTTGCTGGTACCTTACATATAGAGATAATGATGGCATTTTCCCGTCATTATATGGCACAGGAATCAGACATGGGGATAAAGGGACAGACTTGTTCAGTGCTGGGAAACTGTGCTTATTGCTCCCAACTCCAATTGCAGGAACAGAGAACAGGGAGCCGGATTTACTCACATCAGCTGGGATTCTCATTGGAGGATTCTTTTGCATTTCAATGCTGCCAATGCGGGCACTGGGGAGCCTGAAAAGTTCTTTTGTGCTCCCAGCATGCCTCACCCTTCATTATATGTTACATTATTCTGGGAATTGTAGTCCAGCAACTGAGTAAAGTTTGGTTGAGCTGCACTTTGCAGCAGGGTTTAGTGTCCCTTTAAGTTTTCATAAAACACCAGAAAACATGAAATTATTTAATCGCCCTACAGCAAGTGACCAGGGTAACCAAATCATAATTTTGATTCTTCTAGTGCAGAAAGCACACTCACTGCAAAAGCAATGTGACCCCCTTGACCCTGTGCCAAAGTGCCGATTGGCAGGTGTGGGAGGCGGCATTGGAAAGCCCCTCCCAGGGGTGTAGCATTGCTTCTAATTCCACAACATTGTTATTTTTAACAATATTATTTTGTCTCCACGTTTGGAAGGGTGAGTGAGGGCCATGAAGGGAGCAGGAGCAGAAGAAGTTGTACATGATGAGATGATTTCAGCTCAACAAATGAATTTCTTGGAGCTGCCAATGTGATCAACCCCTGGCCCCGGGCACTGAAATATCCATTTGATAAAGTAAGAAGAGAAAGAGTCAGTTTCTAACCTTGTTATCCTTGGTTTTCCATTGCGCTTGTTCCAGGATGATATTTAATTGCTCATGTAGTGGAGCGTTGGGCATGTAGGTTCCACAAAGTTTCCAAGCAGTTTGTTGTTCTGAATTACGATATATATTCACAATAACGTATGGAAACCCAAGCTCTGACTCTTCCTTTAAAGAACTAAGTGAGTAAAGTTTTTTCAGATAGTGATGAATCTAAAGTTGTAGGATAAGAAGCAATTAATAGGGAACAGTTGTTGTACTATTGCTATCAGCAAATGAACATTAGTATCAATCTTTCTGGATGAGACCAAATATATTGGTCCCCTGACTGGATACACTTTTGTTGAAATAAACGACTGGAGCTGTTGGAGCCATGATGCCGTCCCACTGCGCCCCCTAGTTTTGCTATAGAATTTGGCAAAAAAAATAATTATAGATCTGATTTTGATCAGTAGATCAGCAACAGGCCTATAACTGGAGCAATTTATGGTGTCTTTACCCTCTTTTAGAATGAGGGAATGATAATATGTAGGTCTAGTGAGGGTATGGGCATTGTTAAGATAGGTTGCCAAATCAAGGTGAGACAGTCTCAGGGTCAAACTTTATTAGATGATTCTAACAGAAGCCATTACTACTGAACACACTCTCTGCAGCTACCCACAAGTCTCTGTTGGCTAACTTGTACCCAGGTCTAAAAGGAGTGAGACCTCTAGTGGCTAAATCTAACACATATTGCTACATCCTTTCTCTTTTATAGAAGACAAAAATTTATAACTGCAAACATTGTTCATAACAACAGTACTTAACATATAACATTATGTTGTGGCCAGTTATATATAATCCTTGAGGTGGGCTGGCTTTCTGCACATTCTCCCAGCTCTTGACACATACGGTATTTCTTTAGACAAATGTGGCATTTCGGAGACATGCAAATCATTGTTTGTTGCGGGCTGTCCATTTTCTTGCTCACCACATATTTCAGTTGCTTCCTGCCTTGTCTGGCTTTGAAGATCTGCTGTTGGAGTTTTTGGTGAAGGCCAAGTTTGATCATCATCAAATGGTCTGTGTGGCTTCCAGTCATCAGGTTCTCCAGTCTTCTTTAAATGTCTATGATTTCTTCTCAATACCTTTCCTTCCTCTGTTCTGACTAGGTACGACCGATGTCCTAGGGTTTTTATGACTTTTGCTTTCTGCCAGTGCTTGCTATATTTATCAAGTGGTTGAACCCAAACATTATTGTTTATCTGAAGAGTTGGTAAATCTCTTGCTGATTGGTTGTAGTACTGTGCCTGGCGATTTTGAGTGAGTTTCAGTTTGGATTTTATGTTAACCGCAAGTTCTGGGTTCAGAGGTTGTTTAGTTATTGGTAAGAGAGTCTTTGTGCGTCTGCTCATTAGTCTCTGAACTGGACTACTGCCCAAGCCTTGGGTGGGTGTATTACTTAACTCCAATAACATAAGATAGATATCTGTACCTGCTTGTTTTGCTTTTTGCATCAGTTTCTTGGCCATTTTCACTGCAGATTCAGCTTTGCCGTTGCTCTGAGGGTATCCTGGAGAGGAGGTATTGTGCTCAAATTCCCACTTCTTAGTAAATTGTTTGAACTCCTCTGACGTAAACTGGGCAGCATTATCAGAAAACAGTATATCTGGAATGCCATGTCTTGAAAAGTGGGCTTTTAGCTTTTTTATTACTGTTTTTGATCTGGTGTCTTGGAGGTAGTCTACTTCCCAGAGATTGGAATAGTAATCAACTGTTATCAGAAAGTCTTTTTCATTCCAAGTGAACAAATCCGTACCAACTTTTGACCATGGTCTGTCAGGGATTTCATGGGGTTTCAGTGTTTCTCCACAAGATGCACATATTTCACATTGCGTTATGAACTTTTTAATTTGACCATTCATACCAGGCCAATACACACATTCCCATGCACGGCATAGACACCCTTCTATACCTATATGTGAGGAGTGTAATCTTTCCATAATGTCTCTTCTGAGACTCCCTGGTATGACAACTCTTTCTCCCTTGAATATGATACCCTGATGTATTGACAGTTCATCTCTGATGTGAAAAAAGGGAGAAATTCCAACAGGGGTATATTGTTTATATTTTGGCCAACCTTGTAAAATTTTAGTTTTTAGAATTTGCATTGTGGAATCATGTTCTGTGCATGTTTGTACCTCTTTAAGCCTATCTTTACTCATTGGCAAATATTCACACATATTGATGGTTTCAATATCCTTGTCACCTCCATGTGAGTTGGAAGGTAGGCCCTGCTCAGTGCATCTGCAATTAGTAAATCTTTTCCTGGACAGTAGGAAATGTCACAATCATATATTTGCAATCTAAGAAGCATGCGCTGCAGTCTTTTTGGAGCATTTATTAGAGGCTTCTTTGTAATGGTCTCCAGAGGCTTATGATCTGAATGCACTGTTACGTGTCTTCCATATGTGTACTGATGGAACGTCTCCATACCAAAAACAACAGCTAAGAGTTCTTTCCCAATCTGAGCATAGCCACATTCTGTAGTTATTAGAGCTCTGCTTGCAAATGCTACAGGTTCTTTCTCCTGCATTAGTGTGGCTCCCAGTTCATTTTCTGAGGCATCACATTGTATTACCACTGCTTGTGAAGGGTTATAGTATTTGAGAGTGGCTGCATCTGCAATACCCTGTTTTACCGAGTCAAAAGCTGTTTGCTCTATTTCTGTCCACTCCCAGAGTGAATCTTTATGTGTTAACTGTCTCAGTGGTTCACACATATCTGACAAATGGCCACAGAATTTGGAGAGATAATTAACCATGCCTAGGAAGTGCTGAACTCCCTGTACATCTGTTGGGGCAGGCATCTCCTGAATTGCTCTGACTTTTTCTGGATCCACTTTTAAGCCACTTGATGTCAAAAGATGCCCTATATATGGCACGTCATTTTAAGCTTAAATTTTTCCAGGTTGAGTTTAATGCCTTTTTGTCTACATCTTTCTAGAAGCTTGATCATTTTCAGATCATGATCCTGGGGGGCAGATTCTAGGCTGTCACCTTCACCAACAATAAGTATGTCATCAGCTATTGTTTTAACACCTGCAAGTCCCTCTAGAGCTTGATTTAGCCTTTGCTGAAATACTTCTGGAGCTGGACTTATTCCCATTGGCATTCTGAGCCATCTATATCTCCCAAATGGGGTGGAAACAGTTGTCAAGTAACTTGATTTCTCATCTAGCTCCACATGCCAGAATCCGTTTTTAACATCACATACTGAAAATATCCGGGCTTCTGATAAATCTGGCAGAATATCTTCTATTGTAGGCATTGGGTAATGATTCCTTTTTAGGGCTTTGTTAAGTGGTTTAGGATCTATACATATCCTTAGTTTGCCTGATGGTTTCGTTACTATTACCAAGCTACTTATCCAGTAAGTGCTCTTCTGTACTGGTTCTATAATGTGCCTGCTGTATAAATCCTGAAGTTCTTCTTTTAGTGGTTGCATCAAAGCTACAGGCACTCTCCTTGTGGGTAGCCTGGATGGTTCTATGGCAGTATTGACCTCCAGTTTATAATTGCCTTCCAGGTATCCATCCCCTTTAAATAGTTCAGCATAGTTTGCTTGTATTATCTGTAAATCTAAATCATAGTCCAGCTTATCTGGAGAACTTTGGAGACTTGGAGAGCCCTGTAGAGCCATTATGTTGTGAAACTGCACTTTTATTAAGTCCATAGCCTGCACAGCTTTTACTCCCAGCAGTGGAATATGATCTCTATTTTTTACAACAGTAAACTCCAGCCTGTAACTCTTTTTATTACACGGGTTATGAAGTTTTAGTCTGCATTTACCCATAGGTTTCAGAATACTTTTGTTGTACATCATAAGTACTTGGTCAGTGTGCTGTAGTTTAACTTCTTGTTTAAGCATATGGCAAGGAATAACATTGCAGCTTGCCCCACAGTCCAGCTGAAAATTAATGGGCTTTTTATCTAGAAGAAAAGTTGCAAAAAGTTGATTTGAGTCATTAACCATTGGTGGTTTTACCACATTTACACTCTCTGCTGCTGACTGTAGTTGCAGCCACATTATGTCTCTGTAGAGTGTAAGCTCTTTTGGGCAGGGCTCCCTTCCCCTCTTGTATTGGTTATTGATTGCTTTATATGTTACTCCTTGTAGATTGTAAGCTCTTTTGGGCAGGGCCCTCTTCACCTCTTGTATCGGTTACTGATTGCTTTATATGTTACTCCTTGTAGAGTGTAAGCTCTCTTGGGCAGGGCTCTCTTCCCCTCCTGTATCGGTTACTGATTGCTTTATATGTTACTCCTTGTAGAGTGTAAGCTCTTTTGGGCAGGGCCCTCTTCACCTCTTGTATCGGTTACTGATTGCTTTATATGTTACTCCTTGTAGATTGTAAGCTCTTTTGGGCAGGGCTCTCTTCACCTCTTGTATCGGTTATTGATTGCTTTATATGTTACTCCTTGTAGAGTGTAAGCTCTTTTGGGCAGGGCTCTCTTCCCCTCCTGTATCGGTTACTGATTGCTTTATATGTTACTCCTTGTAGAGTGTAAGCTCTTTTGGGCAGGGCTCCCTTCCCCTCTTGTATTGGTTATTGATTGCTTTATATGTTACTCCTTGTAGATTGTAAGCTCTTTTGGGCAGGGCCCTCTTCACCTCTTGTATCGGTTACTGATTGCTTTATATGTTACTCCTTGTAGATTGTAAGCTCTTTTGGGCAGGGCTCCCTTCCCCTCTTGTATCGGTTATTGATTGCTTTATATGTTACTCCTTGTAGAGTGTAAGCTCTTTTAGGCAGGGCTCTCTTCCCCTCTTGTATCGGTTACTGATTGCTTTATATGTTACTCCTTGTAGAGTGTAAGCTCTTTTGGGCAGGGCCCTCTTCACCTCTTGTATCGGTTACTGATTGCTTTATATGTTACTCCTTGTAGATTGTAAGCTCTTTTGGGCAGGGCTCTCTTCACCTCTTGTATCGGTTACTGATTGCTTTATATGTTACTCCTTGTAGATTGTAAGCTCTTTTGGGCAGGGCTCTCTTCACCTCTTGTATCGGTTACTGATTGCTTTATATGTTACTCCTTGTAGAGTGTAAGCTCTTTTGGGCAGGGCTCTCTTCCCCTCTTGTATTGGTTATTGATTGCTTTATATGTTACTCCTTGTAGAGTGTAAGCTCTTTTGGGCAGGGCTCCCTTCCCCTCCTGTATCGGTTACTGATTGCTTTATATGTTACTCTGTATGTCCAATGTATGTAACCCACTTATTGTACAGCGCTGCGGAATATGTTGGCGCTTTATAAATAAATGTTAATGTAATGTGCTGTCTGTGCCCTGTATGACTTGCTGCTCTGCCTGCACTGGGCTGAGAAATGATTTCTTTTGCCACAGAGCCTGCATGTCTGACCATAAGCAGGGCATTTCTCTTTGTCTCTTTCATGCCTTTTACCACAGTATTTACACAATATTGATACTCCCTGGATTTTGTATCTTATTTTGCCTTTGCCAGTTACTGCATGTACCCTACTCTCAGATGGGCCCTCAATCATTTTCAGACTATCTTTTGTCAGCTCAGAGGCTCTGCAAATCTGGAGACATTTTTCCAGAGCCAAATTCTCTTCCCTAAGCAGTCTCTCTCTCAGGTGTGTGTCTCTGATTCCACAGTCTCTCTCTCTCTCAGGTGTGTGTCTCTGATTCCACAGTCTCTCTCTCTCTCAGGTGTGTGTCTCTGATTCCACAGTCTCTCTCTCTCTCAGGTGTGTGTCTCTGATTCCACATACTATTCTGTCTCTTATGAGGGAATCTCGTATATCCCCAAATTCACAAGTGGCTGTGAGTATTTTCAGTTCTGTGACATACAGTATGTGTCAATATTTTCCCCAGGTTCCTGATTCCTTGAAAGGAATGTATATCTTTCCACAGTTTCATTCTTTTTTGGATCACAGTATTTATCAAATGCCTGGATTATGTCTCTTAAAGTGGGATTATCATCTCTGCCACTTGTTATGCTTAAAGTCTGTGAGATTTCTCTGCCCTTTTCCCCAATCAAATAATGAAAGAGCTTTATTTTGCGCTTCTCATCATTGGGTGTTACTGTGAGTTCCACATACAGGCCAAACTCCTCTTTCCAGTGTTCCCAAGCTTGTGACAGGATGGGAGACGTTACAGTTAGGGGCTGATTTACTAAGACACGAATTTGAATCCGAATTGGAAAAATTCCGATTGGAAAACGAACATTTTGCGACTTTTTCGTATTTTTTTCGATTTTTTTCGTCGCCTTTGCGACTTTTCAGAAATTGTCACAACTTTTTCGTAACCATTACGACTTGCGCGAAAAAACGCGAGTTTTTCGTAGCCATTACGATTCGCTCATATCTTGTCGCAACTTTTTCGTATTGAGCGCTCCTAAGCGGCGGGCGAAACTTTCAGACTTAGCATGATTTTGGAAGCCTCCCATAGGACTCAATAGCACCCTGCAGCTCCAACCCGGCCCAAGGAAAGCCTCCCATAGGGCTCAATGGCACTCTGCAGCTCCAACCCGGCCCAAGGAAAGCCTCCCATAGGGCTCAATGGCACTCTGCAGCTCCAACCCGGCCCAAGGAAAGTCTCCCATAGGGCTCAATGGCACTCTGCAGCTCCAACCCGGCCCAAGGAAAGTCTCCCATAGGGCTCAATGGCACTCTGCAGCTCCAACCCGGCCCAAGGAAAGTCTCCCATAGGGCTCAATGGCACTCTGCAGCTCCAACCCGGCCCAAGGAAAGTCTCCCATAGGACTCAATGGCACTCTGCAGCTCCAACCCGGCCCAAGGAAAGTCTCCCATAAGGCTCAATGGCACTCTGCAGCTCCAACCCGGCCCAAGGAAAGTCTCCCATAGGGCTCAATGGCACTCTGCAGCTCCAACCTGACCCAAGGAAAGTCTCCCATAGGGCTCTATGGCACTCTGCAGCTCCAACCCGGCCCAAGGAAAGTCTCCCATAGGGCTCAATGGCACTCTGCAGCTCCAACCTGGCCCAAGGAAAGTCTCCCATAGGGCTCAATGGCACTCTGCAGCTCCAACCTGGCCCAAGGAAAGTCTCCCATAGGGCTCAATGGCACTCTGCAGCTCCAACCTGGCCCAAGGAAAGTCTCCCATAGGGCTCAATGGCACTCTGCAGCTCCAACCCGGCCCAAGGAAAGTCGCCCATAGGGCTCAATGGCACTCTGCAGCTCCAACCTGGCCCAAGGAAAGTCTCCCATAGGGCTCTATGGCACTCTGCAGCTCCAACCCGGCCCAAGGAAAGTCTCCCATAGGGCTCAATGGCACTCTGCAGCTCCAACCCGGCCCAAGGAAAGTCTCCCATAGGGCTCAATGGCACTCTGCAGCTCCAACCCGGCCCAAGGAAAGTCTCCCTTAGGGCTCAATGGCACTCTGCAGCTCCAACCCAGCCCAAGGAAAGTCTCCCATAGGGCTCAATGGCACTCTGCAGCTCCAACCCGGCCCAAGGAAAGTCTCCCATAGGGCTCAATGGCACTCTGCAGCTCCAACCTGGCCCAAGGAAAGTCTCCCATAGGGCTCAATGGCACTCTGCAGCTCCAACCCGACCCAAGGTAAGTCTCACATAGGGCTCAATGGCACTCTGCAGCTCCAACCTGGCTCAAGGAAAGTCTCCCATAGGGCTCAATGGCACTCTGCAGCTCCAACCCAGCCCAAGGAAAGTCTCACATAGGGCTCAATGGCACTCTGCAGCTCCAACCTGGCCCAAGGAAAGTCTCCCATAGGGCTCAATGGCACTCTGCAGCTCCAACCTGGCCCAAGGTAAGTCTCCCTTAGGGCTCAATGGCACTCTGCAGCTCCAACCGGGCCCAAGGAAAGTCTCCCATAGGGCTCAATGGCACTCTGCAGCTCCAACCTGGCCCAAGGAAAGTCTCCCATAGGGCTCAATGGCACTCTGCAGCTCCAACCCAGCCCAAGGAAAGTCTCCCATAGGGCTCAATGGCACTCTGCAGCTCCAACCTGGCCCAAAGAAAGTCTCCCATAGGGCTCAATGGCACTCTGCAGCTCCAACCTGGCCCAAGGAAAGCCTCCCATAGGGCTCAATGGCACTCTGCAGCTCCAACCCAGCCCAAGGAAAGTCTCCCATAGGGCTCAATGGCACTCTGCAGCTCCAACCCGGCCCAAGGAAAGTCTCCCATAGGGCTCAATGGCACTCTGCAGCTCCAACCTGGCCCAAGGAAAGTCTCCCATAGGGCTCAATGGCACTCTGCAGCTCCAACCTGGCCCAAGGAAAGCCTCCCATAGGGCTCAATGGCACTCTGCAGCTCCAACCCGGCCCAAGGAAAGTCTCCCATAGGGCTCAATGGCACTCTGCAGCTCCAACCTGGCCCAAGGAAAGTCTCCCATAGGGCTCAATGGCACTCTGCAGCTCCAACCCGGCCCAAGGAAAGTCTCCCATAGGGCTCAATGGCACTCTGCAGCTCCAACCTGGCCCAAGGAAAGTCATCATACCGAAGCTTGAAGGAATCCGAAACTTTCATACTTGGCACGACAATATGATTTTGTCGCACAAATTGTTGCGTGAATTGTCGCAAAGTATGAAAAAGTCGTGCAAATTAATGAAAATATTGTGGGAAAATATGCAAACGTTGTAAACTTTAGAAAACATAAGATTTTTTTGTATTCAGACCTGTCGTACTTTAATTAATGTTCCGCCATTGTCGAATTGTTTTGCAAAAACTCCGCAAAAATTGCCACGAAAAATTCTGGGCGCATGAAAACAAAATTGCGTTCACATCAAAATAGGCGCAGTTGCATAAAAAAAATATGGGCAACAAAAAAAAGATGCAGGTGACAAAAAATCATGTGACAAACACATTTTGTGGATTTTCCGCCGTTTCGCAAACGGGACAGATTCGCTCATCACTAATCACACACAGATATTCACACACACACATATATAGCAGTTGTATAGCTTACCTTGTACCTGTAATGATCCATCTTTCTCTTTATCATTCTATAATATGAATCATGTATCTGCAGTGCATTTGAGAATGCGTTTAATGCAAACATCATGTTTGCTGTATGAAATCCATGATTGTACTCAGGAATTTGTGAAAGACTTTCTTGCCCTGAGCAGTTGTGCAGTTGTGCATTTCTGCTGAGATAGAACTCGTTCTTTTGGGGATTTTTCGACAAACAGGAAAGAGCTTCTATCCAAATATTTTCAAGTAACTTATCATCGGGGTATCTGGAGGGGTGGAACTGCTCTGTGAAGCGCGTGTATGGGGAATCGCTGATGAAGTGGAATAGATTTTGCGTTAATAGCAAACTGCCATGGAATGCTTCATGGGAAAAGCCGATTTCATTCTGATAATATATCCAGTTAGTTGTTAAGATCAAGGTCTTTTCAGTGAATGTGTCACCCTTTAATAGATTCCGAAAGTTGGTGACAATTAGTACATTAACAGTTCCACAAAATATAATAACATTTGTTGAGGAATTCTTTATGATCTCCCTGTACTTTTGGATCTCATTATATAAATCAGTTATCTTTAGTGTGAACTCGATGCAGACGTTTTCACTGGAGAGATAATATTTCAGCAGTTGGTGGTCTCTCTCCCCCCTCTCATCATTGGATCTAATAATCCCAACCCAGTTCCATTGGAAATACCTCACTATCTTGCTTATAAGCAAATAGTAACTGTCATCACTTGCTGTTGTCCGGAAAAAGTACGGGAAGGTGGATCTGTCCCTCAGCGCCGGGTCTGTCGCTCCGTAACTGATCTGTAATTATAGAAAGAAGATGAAACACTGACAACATAATTCAGAAACACGTATATTGTGCCTGTGTGGATTTTTTTTGTATCACCTCTATGTACCCCTTTCAGATTATAGGGGGGCATTAGATTCATTGGATGCAGGGAGTTACCAGAAAAAAAACAATGCAGCCCCTGTTGAAGAATTAGAGGCAATTCTACACCCCTGGGAGGGGCTTTCTGATGCCGCCTCCCACACCCGGGATTGGCACTTTGGCACGGGGTCAAGGGGGTCACATTGCTTTTGCAGTGAGTGTGTGCTTTCTGCACTAGAAAAATCAAAATTATGATTGTTTTCTGCTCCTAAAGCTGCCAGGTTACCCTGGTCCCTTGCTGTAGGGTGATTAAATACTAAACCCTGCGGCACAGCGTGGCTCAACCAAACGTCAGCTGTTGCCAGACTACAAACCCCAGAATAATGTAACATATAATGAAGGGTGAGGCATGCTGGGAGCTGTAGTCCAGCAACATCAGGGTTGTATTCTTAAAGCAATATTACACAATAAAACTTTTCAGGCTCCCCAGTGCCCGCATTGGCAGCATTGAAATGCAAAAGAATCCCCCAATGGGAATCCCAGCTGATGTGAGTAAATCCGGCTCCCTGTTCTCTGTTCCTGCAATTGGAGTTTGGAGCAATAAGCACAGTTTCCCAGCACTGAACAAGTCTGTCCCTTTATCCCCATGTCTGATTCCTGTGCCATATAATGACGGGAAAATGCCATCATTATCTCTATATGTAAGGTACCAGCAAGGGGCCTGACACAGGGCTGGGAATCAGCATTCTCATTGGTCACTTCTCTTGTATCTTTAATGAAGTTTTCAGTCAGTAGAATTCTCATTGGTGAATTGGTTTCCATGTGTAATTATGTTTTTCATCAACTTCTATAGAGAACTAGGGGGTGCAGTGGGGCAGCTTTATGGTTGGGTTTAGTGCCCCTTTAAAGTAGGTTTGCTATGTTTACATCCAGATATATTTACACTTTACCACTAGTAACACAGTACCCTACAAGATTTAATTTAAAAAACAATAGGCAGCAGACTAGTTACAGTAAGCACTAAACAAAAGACCCCGGGGGCTGGGCATCCTCTCACCCAACACAATAGCATTTAATACACCACAGACATTTTACCCCACCCAGAACCTGATTTATGATATCTAGAAATCTTTCTCCATCTGAGTGAGGAAATTTGGCCTTGATTAACTTACAGGAATATGGGAGGGATCATCAGTTTGTGGAGCTTGCTTAGGTTGTGATATTTGATTGGTTAAGAGATGGTTCAGGGGGAATCCTATCCAGAGCTGAAGAGAGGAGTCTCACCTGGGACAGTGAAAGTGCTTGGACAACTGATCTTGGATTAAAGGAGGCCATTTTGACCCAAGGCCAGAGGGATTCTACCTGCATGTTAAGCTCTTCAGGAACCTCTGTTAAACTTCACCTCCTCAATAGTGATGAGTGAATTTTTTCACCAGGCATATGCAGCGAATTTTTCACCATTGGTGAGTAACGTTTGGTTGAGCCACATTGTGCAGCAGGGTTTAGTGTCCCTTTAAGTTTTCATCAAGCACCAGAAAACATGCAATTATTTAATCGCCCTACAGCAAGGGACCAGGGTAACCTGGCAGCTTTAAGAGCAGAAAACAATCATAATTTTGACTCTTCTAGTGCAGAAACCGCACTCACTGCAAAAGCAAAGTGACCCCCTTGACCCCGTGCCGATTGGCAGGTGTGGGAGGCGGCATTGGAAAGCCCCTCCCAGGGGTGTAGAATTGATTCTAATTCCACATCAACAGGGGCTGCATTGTTTTTTTAACATTATTTTATCTCCACATTTGGACTACAGCTCCCAGCATGCCTCACCCTTCATTATATGTTACATTATTCTGGGATTTGTAGTCCGGCAACTGCTGAGTAACGTTTGGTTGAGTCGCTCTGTGCAGCAGGGTTTATTAATGACCCAACACTTTACATGTCTCACCTGTGAGTAGCCAAACACAGTCAGTATCTGGGCTATGGGTACAGTTGTCTCTGAGGTGAGATCCCCAATAAACCCAGCAATGTTTCTCTTTCCCACACAGGAGTAATTGGGAACCGGCTCTGTGGTACCAGATAATATCTGTAATACGCTCCTCACTGCCCTCGGGGGGTCCCCACAGGAATCGTATATACGGTATCCAATTGTTTTGTTGGAAAAAGCATTCCATTTGTTAATTTCCTCCATCACATGAAAAAAATCCACAAGATATTTGTAATTCAGGGCACTGGCGCTGTGAAACAAAAAATCAGCTCAATATTTGCTGTGACCAACAGATCTACAGAATTGTTCCAGTTCTAAAGAAGCACTTGGATGGGAGTTCTGTGGATCGATACAACATTGATAATGTAGTGTAACCCCGTATTTGGCTGTATTTACAGACCAGACCAGCTAGATAGGCTTAGAGCATGGGGTACATAGGACTCTAACACATCAGATGGGCTTTCGCTATGTGGAAATATCCAAGGGGTGTAGTGCAACTACAAGCTGTGCGCAAAGTAATTGAAAGAATGGGTGCCAGAAGGTTCTTTTGCCGTAAAACAGAACTGAACTTGTTTATTTGCCCAAGACAAATGATCCACAGGGTTATGCAATACTCACTCAGAGGATTAAGCTGGTAAAGGCACAGAAGGTAGAAAAATATGCTGTCCACAGGTTTATCCCACCTCAGCCGAGGGTGGGGAAAGTAAAGAGCACCAAACAGCATGGCCTCCCTGTGAAGAGTAGTCTGGACAAGTACCTGTATCCTCAGGATGTGTACCTTATTGATCAAGGATCCCAAACAGCCGACTGTGGATCAGGGATAGGAACTGACCTGAATCCTGCGTCTGAACCGTGTCCTGCACTAATGCAACAGTGCCTGTAGGGAAGATACTTCCAGCTAATCTCTCCTGGTTGGAGCCGAAACTGCTCTTTCTAACTAATCTCTCTGTCTCACTTTCCTAGAAAGTGCTCTTATAAATTATCCTGATACTCACTACTCCTCATTCATGGGGTCCTGGCTCCCTGACTTCACTAGAGCTAGATGGTTCTCTAGGGCCTCCTGTTTCAAGAAAGAATTTCAGAAATACATGGAAAAAACAGCATTTGGCACAAAAAAAAGTGGCTAAAAGTTTGAAACAATTAAAACTCATTTAATATATTTATTTTATTTAATTTAAGATAAGTAGACATGTTAGCTTATTGAGAACAAGTTATGACAATGTTTTCAAGAAGATTTTAAAGGGGTTGTTCACCTTTGAGTTAACTTTTAGTATGATGTAGAAAGTAATATTCTGAGACAATTTGCAATTGGTCTTCATTTTTCTGCTATTTGTAGTTTTTTAATTATTCCACTTTTGATTCAGCAGCTCTCCAGTTTGGAATTTAAGCAGCTATCTTGTTGCTAGGGTTCAAATTACCTTAGCAACCAGGGAGCAGTTTGAATGAGAGACTGGAATATGAATAGGAGAGAGACCTGAATAGAAAAATAAGGAATAAAAAGTAACAATAACAATAAAACTGGAGCCTCAAAGAGCAATAGGTTTTGGCTGCCGGGGTCAGTGACCCCCATTTGAAAGCTGCAAAGCATTAGAAGAAGGCAAATAATTAAAAAATGATAAAAATCATAAAGAGCAATTGACAAGTTGCTTAGAATTGACCATTCTATAACATACTAAAAGTTACTTTATAGTTTTTAATTAAAACCAAAACAAACAAAAAAGTGATACAATGCAAAGGAAAAAAGAGAGTTACAGGATGATATACTGAAAGGCTATGGTTTGGTCTATTTACCCCTACTAAGCGCTACCTGCTGTGCAAATGTTCCACTTTTTATTATTATGCCCAGTAGCAGTAACCTATAGCAACAAATAATATTTTGCCTTTAAACAAGTGCCCAGTAAACACTACTTGCTGATTGGTTGCTATGGGTTACTGCTCCTGGGCAAACATAGTGCCTTTTATTAGATAACCCCTAAGCCCAGGGCAGAATGAGCGGCCAAATAACTGTTTGGGGCACGGGTTGAGTTAGTTGCAGGTAATATTGGCCGCTGTGAGGTGTTTACTTGCAAAAAGTGCAACTTACAAAATACACGTCAGTCCTGTGAAATAATTCTTTGGCAGAAGCATACTGACAGTCACCACCCCCCCGATCATGATGTCTCCTTCCTGGATATATTCATATTCCTCAACTGCCTTAATGATCTGTAGGCCACAGGCAGGGTTGGTTGGCTCAGATCTGCAGGGTCCCACACACATTACCGTTAGACAGAACAGTATTTTAATAACCGGAGTGTCTCCCAGCATTGCATGGAATATAATGTAGCACAGGGCGAGCTGGATCATTTACCCCAGAGATCAGTAGCTGAGGCTCCAATAACGAATGGGGTATTTGGCTGCGTGTGGCGAACAGAGCGAAGAAAGCGGCAAATTTCTCTGTCATTTTATAGAGAGCGGAGAGAGGATATAGACACAGGCACCCAGGGGGTTGCTTCTCTTTTCTGAAAGTGCTTATAATTATCTGTTTTTTAGATAGAGCCCTTAATAAAATGCCTTCATTTATTGGATATTTTGGTTCCTTGGAAAGTAAACATGCTATAGCACATTGAGAATAATACTGCATGGTGTAACTAACATACAGAATAGGGGTGCCACCTGTCCCGTCTTGACCTGGACATCCTGGTTATCGGTTGGCTGTCTGGGTCAAAACTACTTGCCCAATTTGAAAAACCAGTCCGGATTCTCAAAGATTGAGACTGCGATTGCTGCATTATAGCGGCATCACTGGGCGGGGAGTGATGTTATGGGGGCAGGCCACACCATCACAGGGGCAGGGCTATGACATGGCAATTGGCCAATCACTGTGTCAGTCTTCAAGAATCCTGCCTGGTAACTCAAGCCCCGCCTCACTGCCCAGAGTTCTCAGGCAGGAAAGATGGCAACCCTAATCCCAAAGACCCTGTGATCACAAGAGTGTGAGGGTTTAGGTTGCCTAACCCCCCATGCAGTGGGGGACCATATTTATTTTTCATGGGTGTGCTGGCTCAGTATCATTATGTAACCCCTTTTTGGCTAGAATAGACTTTGCCCAGCTAGATAGGTTAGAGCAGGGGTCCCCGACTTTTTTACCTGTGAGCCACATTCAAATGTAAAAAGAGTTAGGGAGCAACACAAAGATTTCAAATTCTTGGGGTGCCAAATAAGGTTGCGCATGGCTCTTTGGTAGCACCTAAATGGACTGGCAGGAGGTTTGGTTGGCAGTAGACCTGGTGTTTATGCCTCCAAAACTTTCCACCAAGCCAGAAATTCAAAAATAAGCCCCTGCTTTGAGGCCATTGGAAGCAACATCCAATGGGTTGGTGAGTAACATGTTGCCCCTGAGCTACTGGTTGGGGATCACTGGGTTACAATTTGTGAGTATGGGGTACATTGGGCTCCCTTTCCACAGGACGGGCCTTTGCTACATGGAAGAGTATATGTGCACGGTGTTGCCGAACTGCACCTCCCCACTGCCAGGTGTAAATGAGATAGAAAATAGAAATAAGGAGGCCAGAAGCTCTTTGCAACAAAACTGGAACTGAATTTAATTTCTCCAAGACAAATTATCCAACGCACTCACAATTGTAGATGTAAAATATTAGATGCAGGTTGAAATGCAGAGCAAGCAGAACAATTATGTATGATCTTTCGTGCGACCATTGGTCGAAAGATTAAAATTGCCACGTGTGTGGCCACTTTTAGGGTTTCTACCTTAAGTGGCCCGGATCCCATACAGACTGAATCAGGAAGGTTAAATCTAAGCCTGATACCCCTGTCACTACTGTGGTCCCTTCACTAAGGCAGCAGAGATTTTTACAAGACTACTCCCTGCTATCTCTCCTGGTGGGGTACAGAGGGGGGATGTTAATGGCACATTCTCTACTTGGAGTAAGGTTCTCAGTGAGGTTCCTCAGGGTTCTGTACTGGGTCCACTTTTGTTTAATTTGTTCATAAATGACTTAGGGGAGGGTATTATGAGTAATGTATCAGTGTTTGCAGATGACACAAAACTCTGCAGACCAGTCAATTCTATCCAGGATGTGACATCCCTGCAGCAGGATCTTGACCAACTGGCAATCTGGGCAGCTAAGTGGCAGATGAGATTTAATGTGGATAAATGTAAGGTCATGCACCTGGGATGTAACAATATGCCCCCACTTGTACCCTTAATGGGACTGCCCTAGGCAAATCCATAATGGAGAAGGAGCTTGGAGTCCTTGTAGATAATAAACTTGGCTGTAGCAAGCAATGCCAGGCAGCAGCTGCAAGGGCAAACAAGGTTTTGAGCTGTATTAAAAGGGGTGTAGATTCACGGGAGGAGGGGGTTATTCTTCCCCTTTACAGAGCGCTGGTAAGGCCCCATCTAGAATATGCTGTTCAGTTTTGGTCTCCAGTGCTCAAACGGGGTCCAGAGAAGGGCAACTAAGCTGGTAAAGGGTATGGAAAGTCTCAGTTATGGGGAAAGACTGGCCAAGTTGGGTCTGTTTACACTGGAGAAGGGGCGCTTAAAAGGTGACATGATAACTATGTATAAATATATAAAGGGATCATATAATAACCTCTCTAATGTTTTATTTACCAGTAGGGCCTTCCAACGGACACGAGGGCACCCACTCCGTTTAGAAGAAGGGAGTGTAAGATTTTGATATATATATATAATAAAAAATATAATATTAATCACCCCTCTTACTAGGGTTACGGTTCTTTTGAGAAGCAGACAAATAACCCACACCAATAAGTGTATATTAAAATGAATATATTGAATAGCAAATCAGTTGATTACAATTGTTGATTACAGTTGGTTACAATTAAAGGATTATTTAAAACAAAACAATATATTTACAATATTTACATTTACAGATTAATAACAAAGCCTACATTATTATAGCTACCGATAAACACAGAACATGGAGGTCTGGTTCCTTTTCTCTAACCAGCTGATCATGGCTTCCCTCTGGTCTGTAGCCCTCACATCCTCCCTGGTCACTTCTGATGCAGTTCCAAGATGCTCCCCCCATGTGCTCCCCTGACTACTGCCCAGTCCACATTTATACCCCTTTTCAGCCACTGCCCCCACATACCAACTGATCAGATGGGGTTGATACAAACCACTCCTTGCCCATTGTTCAGTAACTGTTGAGAAGGCTTCTCGCATACAGTAATGAGTGTTTATGGCTCCTGGAGCAGCCGTACTGTCCCACCCCCATCCCCAGAAATACCCTTTGATATGGAGATTTGGCTTTGGGTGTGACTTGGACAATTGGTTTATAGTAATCAGTAGAGCTCCCCCATACTTAGTGTGTAACACATAAATATGTATAGAGCCACAAACACATATGTATAAAACACAAATAATGGCACCCAAGACGAGCAATTTCTTACCAATCCCCCCCTAGAGGGTGAAGGACGTTACAAGGAAAGAGCCCTCTAAATACAAAAAGGTATAACATTCAGGGACACCCATTAATGTATAATATGTATTTGTGCTGAAAGTGAATGGAGAGACCCAACTTATATAACACTCACACAGGCTTAAGTTTTGGGGTACTGTGAGATAATATTTAACCTAATTATAAAAACACTCACAGTTGTTCCTACTCATAATTTGAACCCTTCTGCCAGTTAGAAAATCCCACACACTTTTAGAGGCTTTGTTTCCAGCTTACTTTGCTGCATTGTCTGTGCGCTGTACCCACTCCTTACCCACCTTATTCTGCCCCCCCCCATGTCTGGGCTGGATCCCATCTCATTCTCTCCCCCCATGTCTGGGCTGGATCCCATCTCATTCTCTCCCCCCATGTCTGGGCTGGATCCCATCTCAGGCCTCTGCAGTAACCCATGGCCTTTACACTTTGGTGTGTGCAACACCCAACACATTTTGCTTACCCCGTTTACCATATAAAAGAGACCCCACAGGGAAAACACTGTATTGCTGGGGGGTAGGGTGAGAATCTCTGCGGCACATTTTATTAATCAGCATAGCTGGGATTAGCCCCTCAGTTCAGGGATAGGTAAGACCATAACCAATACTGGCTTCAGGGAATTAAACAGATACACGAACGTGTGCGGCACTATCTGAGCCAAATCACTAGTGAGATGTTTGTCATCTTTGTCTCAGTATTTCCCCCTCAGTTTCCTGCCTGATCATCTAAATAGAGCAACATAGATGTAAGGAGCCTCATTGTTAGGCCGAGTTGGTTTGGACAGACAGACCCTAAACATAAAAAAAGTAAAACATTTTCTGTAACTAGGACAAACCGGACTGGTAACTCTATAATGCAGACTAGTAGAGTGAAGTGGTTTAAAACGCCCCACCTTGATAATGTTACACACATCAAACTCAAGATACAAACTTGAAAAAAACTTAAAAGGAAAAACTATAGACTGAATCCTGCTTTGCTACAGAAACACACAACATATATGGAGGTAGCCAAGCAGCGTGCAGTCTGTGTACAAATGGCACAAACATGTTGCCGCTAATGCAAAGGGTAAAAGAAACAAAATCTGACTTGGGCATAACATATAAAAAAAATTCAAATTGTGCCTCAGAGCTTTTTATTCTCCTATTAAACTAAAGCTGCAGCCATTTTACTCCCTCACAGTGCAGCTCATTCTAACTATTAAAACAAAACAAAGATTTTTTGAATTTGTATAACCTGACTGTACCAAACCAATTTAGAGGCTTCTCCTTCTGTGTAAAAAGGAAAATAATATAAGTGTAACCCTATCCTCACCACTTCTGGCACTGACAGTGTTACACTCCCCGAGTGGCGCTTACCTGATGGCACGGGACAAACCTGAATCACTCCGCAGTGGTATTGGGAGAGACTGGGTACCTGGTACTTATTAGCGCAGCGCCACCTAGTGGGATCCGGGAGTGCACCTACGGGGGCCCCACTAGGAACAATAATAACACACACAGTACTTGATAAACGAAATAACTTTTATCTGAAATAAAGGGGAAACTAATACATATAACACTCCTATCAAAGTGGCAATAAGGGCCTTACTAACTAGCTTTGCCAGCGCAAGCTGTCTCACTAACTATGTACAGTCCTTTAGCTCAGTCCCAAAAGAAACAGTTTATATAGTTTAAATCTTCAAGCGCTCCTTTATTACTGTCACTTTAATGATACTCACTCCAGGGATCTCTTTGGGCGATTCACACAGAACCTTCAGGTGAGTCCGGCACCTACAGACCTGCAGTGCGACTACTAGCCCCTTTAGGTACTCAGATGGGCTCCCCCTGCAGGCGAGTCCAGCACCTACAGACATGCAGTGAGACTACTAGCCCCTTTAGCTACTCAGATGGGATTCCCCTGCAGGTGTTTGTTCCCCCAGTCAGGACTCCTCACAGGATCTCTGTCTCTCCAGGTAGAGGATCTGCCTTCCCTGTACCAGCCTGTTCCAAAGGCCAGCTTCTCCTTGTGCAGCTCCTCTCTCTGAGCCCACGTGCAGCTTCTGGAGCTCTGGGACTTTCTGTCTCCTCCCTCTGGCTTCCTCTCCCAGGCTGCTTTGCAACTTCCGGCAGCCCTGAGCTTGCTGTTCACCTTGTTGCTAGGCAGCAGCTCACAGCACAAAGTCTCAGTGCTGCCCCCTACAGGGAACAGCAGCAGGAGGGGGGTAAGTGCAGGGACCCAGCAATACCTCCCTACATAAGTAAGGCCCGTTATAATTTATTCCCACAGGACAGGGTAAGGCAGAAATTCTCCTTCACATAATCTTCAAATCTTGTTTATCCTGTAAAATATAAACTTGGAGAAGGGAAACAAGTCAGGGCATATTCACATTGTGTTTCCCTCTATTCCCATTGGCCCTTCTTCCTTTCATTTGGGAAAGCTCTAATTTGATACTTTCCAGCTCATGTTTAAATGCCCCCCATGCAGTTTGGGGGTTGGAGTTCCCTGCACTCAGCCTTTCTCTCTGAGTTGTAAGAAGCTGATATGGGATCCATGTATTCCCATTCCTACTTTTCTTTTGCAATCCCCACCTAGAGGAATTCCCAATCTCTCTCTCATTGTACCAGTTATTATTATCCCAATAATAGTGTTTCAGGGTACAATACCCGGCTATGTGCCCAACTCTGGAACACACACAGCACCTAAACACTTTCTTTTCTGTGTGTTTTTTAACTGAATTGTTACAAGTCTGTTTGCAGGGAGAGAAGCCTGTATCGCTCACACCCTGTCATTGTGATGCTGTTTCCTAGATTGCAGGGGGTTAGAAACCTATTATTCTGTACTGTTATGTTTCAGTTTATCAGCCCTGTGCTCTGCACAATTAGTAATCACTTTAGAAGGCCTGGCATGACTGGTACATTCTATACTAGTCACATTACCTTCACTTGCAGTTTCACATTTCCCACTGCTTTCTTTTATACCATTAGCAGACAAATCTCTACCCTCATTAGTATTATTCTGCCCAGTAACCACTGATACAACAGGACTTCTTAACTGAGCTTTTAACCCTTTAATCTCTGATAAACATTTTGAATGATCAGCCCCTACATTGCTGGAGGTTGCACCCAAACATTTAATGGTGCCCTCTGCCTCCCTCAGCCTCTGTTTGAGCTGCTCATTCTCCTTCTTGTTTTCTGCCATTGGTTGCTGGTTGCTAATGGCCATAGCAGCAGCATTTTCAACAGAAAATTTCAGAGAACAGTCGTATCATTCAAATAAAGAATCTTTTCCTCCAGATTCTCTTTCTGCCCCGCTAGAGTTTTATACTGTTCTGCTATCCAGCAGGCAGCAAACACCAGTGCACTTTTCCCGACATGCACTTTTCCTCGATTGCCTTGGTCACATACGCCTGAGCCTTAGCCAATGGATCTGCAGATCCCTGTATACACTTTACAATCTCCCCTGAGCATGTGACCTTGGCAATTTTTTTAACTAAGACATAAATTTTTTAAACTTAAAACAAAGACTAAAACAACACAAAACAAAACAATTGATTGGTTTGTTACACAATACTATACACCTATAAATATAGATTAAATGCAATGCATTGCTCTCCTGCCTGGCTCGCCAAATCTGTAAGATTTTAGACTATATATAATAATATAATATTATATTAATAATCACCCCTCTTACTAGGGTTACGGTTCTTTTGAGAAGCAGACAAATAACCCACA
This sequence comes from Xenopus tropicalis, assembly GCF_000004195.4. Classification (NCBI taxonomy): domain Eukaryota; kingdom Metazoa; phylum Chordata; class Amphibia; order Anura; family Pipidae; genus Xenopus; species Xenopus tropicalis. The sequence continues at coordinate 6,997,005 of NC_030677.2, forward strand.
CCAACAAGTGTATATGAAAATTAATCTATTGAACAGCAAATCAATTGATTGTTACAATTAAAGGATTAGTTAAAACAAAACAATATATTTACATTATTTACATTTACAGATTAATTACAAAGCCTACATCATTATAGCTACCGACAGACACAGAACATGGTGGTCTGGTTCCTTTTCTCTAACCAGTTAAGAGTTCAGAGTTCTGACTCTTGATAAGCTCAGAATTCACAACGTTCATGGCAAATAACCTTTGTCCTTTGCCTCCACAAAGTGGAATTCATTTCCAGGTTTTATCTGAAAATAACAGGAATGCTTTCTTGCTTTATGGCAGGGGATGTAAATATATACCTTAAATATTCCAAATATAAACCATGTTCTGGTCAAAAGAGGGAATCACACACAAGGATATGAGGTAAGTCTTAAAGGATTTAGTGACTCAAACACATTTCTGGAAGGCTGAGTGTTCTACTATATATATTTTATATTCAGATATCAAACAACCAACATAAGCTCATTTAGAACTGATGTTTAAAGTTGACACATTTACATTCTGATGGAAATATTTATGCTATGTATTAGATAAAATGAAAACATTACTCTATGAGTAAATAGCATATGAAACATTATCCTGTTTTGATTACAAGTAAATTTGATTTTCTGTTCATCTCAGTTCTGAATAAAATATTATAACATTTGGGCAGAAATATACAGGCTAAAAGCCCGGCGCTTGAGGTGAGTATGGCAAATATCTCCACACACACAGTGTTTTTGCCTTTGGTGCTCAGATAGGCCGGGATCATTGTGATCCAAACACTGCAGAAGAGCAGCATGCTGAAAGTGATGTACTTGGCCTCATTAAAACTGTCCGGTAAGCTCCGAGCTAAAAATGCTAAAACAAAACTAACAGCTGCCAGAAGCCCCATATACCCAATAACTGAGTAAAAGCCAATAGCTGAGCCCTCATTGCACTGAATGATGATGGTTCCAGGGGAAGTGTGAATGTCCAGTTCCTGAAAGGGAGGAGAAATGGCCAACCAAGTCATGCAGATGATTATTTGAATGGATGAGCAGAACAAGACTACAGAATTGGACAGTTTGACTCCCAGCCATTTTCTCCATGAGCTCCCTGGCTTGGTGGCTTTGAAAGCAACACAAACCATGATAGTCTTGGCCAGGAGAGAAGAGACAGCTATGGAGAAGGTGATTCCAAAAGTGACATTACGCAGCATGCAGGTTATATCCACAGGGCGACCGAGGAACAGAAACACACTGAGGAAGCTCAGCTTGATGGAGACAAGGAGGAGGAAGCTCAGACCCCTGTTGTTGGCTCTCACTATGGGGGTGTCCAAGTAGTAAATAAAAATTGCCAATATCATCATTGTTATAAAGAGCAAAAAGGCTAAAATTGCAAAAAAAACCACAGCAATGGTGTCATTTGTATATGACAGAAATACTTCTATTTTTGCAATACACTGGTTCTTGTTCTCATTAGACCATTCATTGTATGGGCATGTGAAGCAGTCTTTACTATCTGTCAAGTAAACACAAGAAAACAACTTACTCTCCGATGAGGAATGAGAAAATATTGTAATGAAAACTGACATTATACAGAACATAGATTATACATTGTTTGGATAAAGTGACCTAAGTTCTATAGAATATAGATATTATATTTGCCATTTTAAAAGATTTGTGAAACATCGAAAAATTCAAGAAACGTAGAAAATGTTGTGTATCAAAAAAAATTGGCATGTGAGCAATTATTTGATGCACTTGTCATTTTTTTGACAACAATGTTTTTAGATGCAGGTGACAATTTTTTGATGCACGGCAAATTTTTCCATGGTGAAAAAATAAATTTCGTAAATAAATTTGCCAATGGTGAAAAGCGCATATTCACTGTGAATCCATGCCTGGCAAATGATTTCACTCATCACTAGTTTTAAACAGTTTTTAAAACAATAAAATCTCTCTGTCATGTGTGATCTGCCACATCATGGAATTTGGACTGGAATTAAGATGTTTTATGGGCTTATTTTATGAATTCAAATTTGTTTTTCTAAATCAAATAAACTCACATATCAAATGGTCTCTTATTTATTAATAAGGAAAACTCAAATTAAAAACTTGAATATCTTAAATTTTTGGGGTTTACAAGCTCTTAAAACTTGAAAACTCCCATTGACTTCTATAGAAACTCGCAAGTTTTTAGAAGTTTTTAAAATTTTTACATTCGAGTTTTCTGTTTTTTTCCACTTAAGAAATACCAGACATTCGAGTTGATATAGACCATAACCCAAATTTGAATTTTTTTAAGTGCAAAAAAACTCAAATCAGGAAAAGAAATCAAACTTGACCGTTAATAAATCACCCCCTTAGGGACACATTTACTGAGATCAGATTTTTCTGGGCTTAAAACACAATATGGTATACATTTGGAGTAACCACAATAATTTCTGAAGTTCTAAAATGTCTCGAAAATGCTGTTATCGTTCGTAAGAAAATATCGCAATTGCGTTCCGAAAGTCACAATATTTTCGTGCCGAAAAATTCGTTATGCTATGAAAACCTTTCTGGCTTTGATGCCTTCCATGTTTGGCTTTGATGCCTTCCATGTCTGGCTTTGATACCTTCCCTGTCTGGCTTTGGAAGCTTCCCATAGGACTCAGTGGTACTCAACTGATCAAAGCTGGTGAAAAGATAGTCCCAAGGAAAGTGTAACCAAAGCATTAATAAATTCCGAAATGTTCGTATTCTTTGCTCAAAGTTCAATTTTTTTCATGGAAATTTAACAAAAACCATGAAAAACTTGTGGAATTTTAATGAACTTTTCACATACATTCTGATTCAATGGTACTCGACAGATCAAACCTGGCGAAAAGATAGTCCAGAGGAAAGTGTAACCAAAGCAGCAACAAATTCCAAATTGTTCGTATTTTTTGCACAAACTACAATTTTTTCCGTGGAAATTTAACAAAAAACATGAAAAACTTGTGGAATTTTAATGAACTTTTCACATACATTCTGATTCAATGGTACTCGACAGATCAAACCTGGCGAAAAGATAGTCCAGAGGAAAGTGTAACCAAAGCAGCAACAAATTCCGAATTGTTCGTATTTTTTGCACAAACTACAATTTTTTCCGTGGAAATTTAACAAAAAACATTAAAAACTTGTGGAATTTTAACGAAATTTTCACATACATTCTGAAATGTTCTATAAGTTAGAAAAAAGTTAGAAAAAATATGAAATTATCTCAGAATTGTTTAGTAAATGGGCCCCTGTGTCCAATGCAAGTTTTAATATCAAGTATTGTAAACGGAATGGTCTAACAGTTATTATCATTATGAATACTTCTAATAAAATGACCACTGATTGGTGCAGCTTGGGAGCTAAGCAATTTAAAAAGGGCAGCGCATGTGCGCAAAACATCACACAATTTTTTGATGCATGTGACTTTTTTTGATGCGACTGCAATGTATTTGACACAACTGCTGGTTTCTTGACACGACCACAATTTTTTTTACCGAAACCTCCGCTTTTCCCACACTCTGCTTTTTTTCCGTACAAAATTTTAGCAAATAAATTCACTAGTGGCAAAATGTGGAATTTTGCAGTGAGTCCATGCCTGCCAAAAACTTTTGCTCATCACTACTTTACAGTAAAATAGACCTTAAACAATGTATACCGGTTGTGTTGGAGATCTCTCCCTCGGAACATGGGACACAGTCATAACAACAGGACTGGGCTCCGGGCTTTGGTGCCTTCCTGAATCCGGGGAGACAATTGTCTGAACATTGAGCTCTTGGGACCTTAAACAAGGAAATAAAGCAAATTTAAAACATAAACAAATATAAAATCAGGATGCTGGCACACCTGCCTACCTGTTGTTGCTCTTGGTACAAGATGCCTGACACAGTGCTGGGAATCAGCACTCTCATTGGTCAGTCCTCTTGCACTTAAAATTAGGCTGTTGCTCAGTAGAATTCTCATTGGTGAGTTTTCTTGCATCTATAGTTATGTTTTTCTTCTAAAGCAAAAATAGGGGACGCAGTGGCACAGGGTTATAGTTGGGTTTATAACCCCTTTGAGGAAAAACGTAACACATGGAAACCGATTCACCAATGAGAATTCTACTGACTGAAAACTAAATTATAGATGTAAGAGAAGTGACCAATGAGAATGCTGATTCCCAGCACTGTGTCAGGCCCCTTGCTGGTACCTTACATATAGAGATAATGATGGCATTTTCCCGTCATTATATGGCACAGGAATCAGACATGGGGATAAAGGGACAGACTTGTTCAGTGCTGGGAAACTGTGCTTATTGCTCCCAACTCCAATTGCAGGAACAGAGAACAGGGAGCCGGATTTACTCACATCAGCTGGGATTCTCATTGGGGGATTCTTTTGCATTTCAATGCTGCCAATGCGGGCACTGGGGAGCCTGAAAAGTTTTATTGTGCAATATTGCTTTAAGAATACAACCCTGATGTTGCTGGACTACAGCTCCCAGCATGCCTCACTCTTCATTATATGTTACATTATTCTGGGATTTGTAGTCCAGAAACTGATGAGTAAAGTTTGGTTGAGCCGCGCTGTGCAGCAGGGTTTAGTTTCCCTTTAAGTTTTCATCAAACACCAGAAAACATGAAATCACCCTACAGCAAGTGACCAGGGTAACCAAATCATAATTTTGATTCTTCTAGTGCAGAAAGCACACTCACTGCAAAAGCAATGTGACCCCCTTGACCCCATGCCAAAGTGCCGATTGGCAGGTGTGGGAGCTGGCATTGGAAAGCCCCTCCCAGGGAGGTAGCATTGCTTCTTATTCCACAACAACAGGGGCTGCATTCAGGCCCAGATTTGTGGCGAGGCCACAAAGGCCCGGGCCTAGGGCGGCAAACATTTAGGGGCGGCATGCCGCCCCGCTGCACCGAAGTTCTGCTCCCATACGGAGCAGCGGGGACCTCTCCCCACTGCTCCGTATGTGTTCTTATCGGTGCCTGCACAAATGCGCATGCGTGCGCTGGGGGGTGTTAGGCGGTGAGTTGCGAATGCGCATGCGCAGGGGGCGGCTGAGCGGGGTGGCCTCCGGGCGCTCAGATTTGAAATCCGGCGCTGGCTGCATTTTTTTAACAATATTATTTTGTCTCCACATTTGGAAGGGTGAGTGAGGGCCATGAACGGAGCAGGAGCAGAAGAAGTTGCACATGATGAGATGATTTCAGCTCTACAAGTGAATTTCTTGGAGCTGCCAATGTGATCAACCCCTGGCCCCGGGCACTGAAATATCCATTTGATAAAGTAAGAACAGAAAGAGACAGTTTCTAACCTTGTTATCCTTGGTTTTCCATTGCGCTTGTTCCAGGTTGATAATTAATTGTTTATGTAGTGGAGCGTTGGGCATGTAGGTTCCAAAAACTGTCCAAGCAAATGGTTGTTCTGAAGTATGATTTATATTCACAATAAGGTATGAAAACCCAAGCTCTGACCCTTCCTTTAAAGAACGACGTGAGTAAAGATTTTTCAGATAGTGATGAACCTAAAGTTGTAGGATAAGAAGCAATTAATAGGGAACAGTTGTTTGTACTATTGCTATCAGCAAATGAACATTAGTATCAATCTTTCTGGATGAGACCAAATATATTCGTCCCTTGACTGGATACACTTTTGTTGAATTAAACGACTGGAGCTGTTGGAGCCATAGGATATGATAATTTCTGAAGATCACAAATATCACGAATATTCTTACAAAAAAATTGTATTAGTCATGATAATATCGTATTGGCGATCTGAAGGTCACAAAATTTTCAGATCCGAACGATCGTAAAAGGATCGACTTTGATCCTTCAGTGCATGATTTTGGAAGCCTCCCATAGGGCTCAATGGCACCCTGCAGCTCCAACCTGGCCCAAGGAAAGCCTCCCATAGGGCTCAATGGCACTCTGCAGCTCCAACCCGGCCCAAGGAAAGTCTCCCATAGGGCTCAATGGCACTCTGCAGCTCCAACCAGGCCCAAGGAAAGTCTCCCATAGGGCTCAATGGCACTCTGCAGCTCCAACCCGGCCCAAGGAAAGTCTCCCATAGGGCTCAATGGCACTCTGCAGCTCCAACCCAGCCCAAGGAAAGTCTCCCATAGGGCTCAATGGCACTCTGCAGCTCCAACCCGGCCCAAGGAAAGTCTCCCATAGGGCTCAATGGCACTCTGCAGCTCCAACCCGGCGCAAGGAAAGCCTCCCATAGGGCTCAATGGCACTCTGCAGCTCCAACCCGGCCCAAGGAAAGTCTCCCATAGGGCTCAATGGCACTCTGCAGCTCCAACCCGGCCCAAGGAAAGTCTCCCATAGGGCTCAATGGCACTCTGCAGCTCCAACCTGGCCCAAGGAAAGTCTCCCATAGGGCTCAATGGCACTCTGCAGCTCCAACCCGGCCCAAGGAAAGTCTCCCATAGGGCTCAATGGCACTCTGCAGCTCCAACCCAGCCCAAGGAAAGTCTCCCATAGGGCTCAATGGCACTCTGCAGCTCCAACCCGGCCCAAGGAAAGTCTCCCATAGGGCTCAATGGCACTCTGCAGCTCCAACCCGGCCCAAGGAAAGTCTCCCATAGGGCTCAATGGCACTCTGCAGCTCCAACCCGGCCCAAGGAAAGCCTCCCATAGGGCTCAATGGCACTCTGCAGCTCCAACCCGGCCCAAGGAAAGTCTCCCATAGGGCTCAATGGCACTCTGCAGCTCCAACCCGGCCCAAGGAAAGTCTCCCATAGGGCTCAATGGCACTCTGCAGCTCCAACCCGGCCCAAGGAAAGTCTCCCATAGGGCTCAATGGCACTCTGCAGCTCCAACCTGGCCCAAGGAAAGTCTCCCATAGGGCTCAATGGCACTCTGCAGCTCCAACCCGGCCCAAGGAAAGTCTCCCATAGGGCTCAATGGCACTCTGCAGCTCCAACCTGGCCCAAGGAAAGTCTCCCATAGGGCTCAATGGCACTCTGCAGCTCCAACCCGGCCCAAGGAAAGTCTCCCATAGGGCTCAATGGCACTCTGCAGCTCCAACCCGGCCCAAGGAAAGTCTCCCATAGGGCTCAATGGCACTCTGCAGCTTCAACCCCGCCCAAGGTAAGCCTCTGATAGGGCTCAATGGCACTCTGCAGCTTCAACCTGGCCCAAGGAAAGTTTCCCATAGGGCTCAATGGCACTCTGCAGCTCCAACCTGGCCCAAGGAAAGTCTCCCATAGGGTTCAATGGCACTCTGCAGCTCCAACCTGGCCCAAGGAAAGCCTCCCATAGGGCTCAATGGCACTGTGCAGCTCCAACCCGGCCCAAGGAAAGTCTCCCATAGGGCTCAATGGCACTCTGCAGCTCCAACCCGGCCCAAGGAAAGTCTCCCATAGGGCTCAATGGCACTCTGCAGCTCCAACCCGGCCCAAGGAAAGTCTCCCATAGGGCTCAATGGCACTCTGCAGCTGGCTTCCAAAATCATGCACTGAAGGTTCAAAGCCAGAAAGGTTTTTGCTCTGTTTATCGTCGTTCGGATACGAAAATTTCATGACTTTTAGATCGTAACCACATTATTTTCGTATGACCAATTTTCATCGTGGTTACTCTGAATTTCTTTTCAATTGTGCTTTTAATTGGCGAAAATATGTGGTTTAATGAATGGGCCCCCTAGTGTTTACTTACAATTATGTGGGAAATCAAATACACTTATAACAATCTCTAATGGCGTATGTCAGGGTAATAAAATGGACTACATCACTTATCTAGGGATGAAAATTACTCTTTAATAGAAGGACCTTTTTAGTCAGAACTTTAACTTCCCCTTGAAAACATGTGAAATGAAATCAATAAAGGGATTAATTTTCCCATGAAACTGGGTGATTGACCGGCGAACATGTAAGTCCGGACTCCCGAGTCTTTTTCGGCGATTTGCGCAAAATCTCGCCGCCGCGTCTGCCATCCCGCCGGCGACTTACATGTTCGCCGGTGGGATGGCAGGGGTAGGCAACTCGGGGAGATTAGTCGCCCGCGAACAGGGAGTTAATCGCGGGCGACTAATCTCCCCCGTGTGCCAGAGCCCTTAGGGAGTGGAAGGAAAGGGGGTCCTGTACAGGGCTCTGAAGAACAAAGCGTGCTCTCCTCAGGGCACGGAAAGCCAAAGGGAGTTCTAAGACTCTGAAGCACTTGCCACATAAGTGGTGGATTCCCCTCAGCAGTTCAGAAAGTGCCACCTACTGTATGTTATGTGAGTGAGGTTGCCCCTGGCTGGCAGGCTGTATCTATCTCTGCTAATTTAAAGGTATAGCGACCTTTCCTGTGTTTGTGTGTTGTGGATCAGAGAAGTTTCCCAGGGAGGGTACCGCAGTCCAACCTGTCCCGGCCCTGGGTGGAGGCACGCCATTATCAGTGTACCTGCCCTTCCATATAGCGGGGGCACAGGGCTCCTGTAGCGCCACACGCAGGTGAATGGGTGCTAGATCTCATGCAGAAGCAGAAGAGGCTACATTTGGAGGCACTGCTGAGATTGAAGCAGAAATCCCTGCAGATATGCCATTAATAATAGGGATGTAGCGAACTGTTCGCCGGCGAACTAATTCGCGCGAACATCGGGTGTTCGCAAGTCCGCAAATTCGCGAACTTTTGGCGATGTTCGCCATTTGGGTTCGCCTTAGCTGGCGCCAAATTTTGACCTCTCACCCCAGACCAGCAGATACATGTCAGCCAATCAGGCAGCTCTCCCTCCTGGGCCACACCCCCCCCCCCTTGGACCACTCCCTTTCATATATAAACCGAAGCCCAGCAGCCATTTTACATTCTGCCTGTGTGTGCTTGAAGAGATAGTGTAGGGAGAGAAGCTGTGATTGATTTGAGGGAGAGTTTAAGTAGGATTTCTGGCTAGTAATCTACTACTGCTCTGTATTTGTGTGGGGATAGGAGCTGTGCATTCATTTGAGGGAGAGTTTAAGTAGGATTTCTGGCAAGTAATCTACTTTCTACTGCTCTGTATTTGTGTGGGGATAGGAGCTGTGCATTCATTTGAGGGAGAGTTTAAGTAGGATTTCTGGCTAGTAATCTACTTTCTACTGCTCTGTATTTTTTGTCTAAATAACAATTTGTCTAAATAACAATAATAATTCCGTGTCCAGAAACATCACCTGAGTGACGGTTTTCCACCAGCAATAAAATATTCCGTATCCACTACTGTATACGTTGCCCTTGCAGGCCTTGTTGCCCGGTGTCTGCAACCAAGTGCCACCTAGCTGTGTGATCTTTTTCACAATTTGTCTAAATAACAATAATAATTCCGTGTCCAGAAACATCACTTGAGTGACGGTTTTCCACCAGCAATAATATATTCCGTATCCACTACTGTATACGTTGCCCTTGCAGGCCTTGTTGCCCGGTGTCTGCAACCAAGTGCCACCTAGCTGTGTGATCTTTTTCACAATTTGTCTAAATAACAATAATTCCGTGTCCAGAAACATCACTTGAGTGACGGTTTTCCACCAGCAATAATATATTCCGTATCCACTACTGTATACGTTGCTCTTGCAGGCCTTGTTGCCCGGTGTCTGCAACCAAGTGCCACCTAGCTGTGTGATCTTTTTCACAATTTGTGTAAATAACAATAATAATTCCGTGTCCAGAAACATCACCCAAGTTGTTGTTGTTTTGTAAAAATAAAAAAAATGCCAGGCAAAGGCAGGCCGCCACGCAGAGGCACTAGGGGCCGTGCTGCTATGATATCCTGTGGCCCTAGGAAATTGCCCAGTGTTCTGAAGGCACTTACCCTGAACTCCCAAAATGCTGAAGAGGTAGTTGGCTGGCTTACACAGCACACCCCATCCTCTACCGTTTCTAACTTTGCCACAACATCCTCATCCTCCTCTGCTATGGACACCCCACGTACCACTTCCTCCACCACCGCCGCCCCTTCTTCACTGGAGTCAGAGGAGTTATTTACTCATGAGTTTGTTGAAATGAGTGATGCGCAACCATTATTGCCAGAAGAAGATGAAGGAGATGAGGACGTTACACCAGATATAACTCAGGCAGGCAACACAACAGAGATGGACATAAGGTGTGATGAGGTCCCCGCTGCTGCTGCCTTCTGTGAGCTGTCAGAAGAAATTGATGCATCTGAGGAGAATGATGATGAGGAGATTGATGTTTTGTGGGTGCCCACAAGAAGAGAGCAAGAGGAGGATAGTTCAGATGGAGAGACGGAGAGTCAGAGAGGCAGGAGGAGAATAAGACTTAGAAGAAGCAGGGACAGCTCGCGGGGAAAAGTAGGGCAACAACATGAATCGGCACCTGTGGTCAGCCAGCCAACGCACCCGCCAGCTTCTACTGTTACCGCTAGAAAGCCCGCATCAAAAGGCTCAGCAGTGTGGCATTTTTTTAATGTTTGCAATGAGTGCAGTCAGAAACTGAGTCTTGGGAAACCCAACACCCACATAGGTACAACTGCTATGCGAAGGCACATGAACGCCAAACACAAAGCACTATGGGAGCAACACCTCAAAGGCAGCAGCCAAACTCAAAGCCACCCTCCTTCTGGTCCAGCATCTTACTGCTCTACCTCTGCTGTCCTTGACCCGTCTCAACCACCCTCCACTCTGCCTTCCACCTTGACCACAAGTTCTTGCTCATCTGCCCCCAGCCAAGTTTCTTTGAGGGCCATGTTTGAGCGTAAAAAGCCAATGCCTCCGAGTCACCCCCTTGCCCGGTGTCTGACAGCTGGCTTGTCTGCTCTCTTAGCCCGCCAGCTTTTACCATACCAGCTGGTGGACTCTGAGGCCTTCCACAAATTTGTAGCAATTGGGACACCGCAGTGGAAGGTACCCAGCCGCAATTTTTTTTCCCAGAAGGGAATACCACACCTGTACCAGCATGTGCAGAGCCAAGTCACCGAATCTCTGTCATTTAGTGTTGGGGCAAAGGTCCATATGACTACTGACACATGGTCCTCCAAGCATGGTCAGGGCAGGTATGTCACCTACACTGCCCACTGGGTGAATCTGGTTATAGCTGGGAAGCAGGGAATGCGTGGTTCAACAACAGTGGAGTTGGTGTCACCTCCACGGGTTGCATGCGGGTCTGCCACCACCTCTACTCCTCCTTTGCTCTCTAACTCGTCTTCTAAGTCATCTTCTAACTCGTCTTCTAACTTGGCTTCTTCCTCAGCTTCTTCCTCCTCTGCTGCTGTGTCCTCCTCCACACCTGTGCACCCCCAGCTTCCCATAGGCTATTCGACGTGCCAGGTACGCCGTTGTCATGCTGTCTTGGGCATGACGTGCCTGGAAAGCAAAAACCATACTTCAGACGTTCCTACACAGCCATGGCACGCCTTGCTGACATTCAGCGGCGGCACAACTTGCCAGTCAGGCATTTAATTTGTGACAGCCAGACTCGCTGGAATTCAACTCTCCTCATGTTTGAACGTCTGCTGCAACAACAAAGAGCCATTAACGAATATCTATTTGAACTGGGTGGTAGGACTGGATCTGCAGAGCTGGGGATTTTTTTCCCCCATTACTGGGTGCTTATGCGTGATGCCTGCAGGCTCATGCGCCCTTTTGACGAGGTCACAAATATGGTTAGTCGCACTGAAGGCACCATCAGCGACCTAGTACCCTTTGTGTTCTTCCTGGAGCGTGCCGTGCGACGAGTGACAGATGAGGCCGTAGACCAGCGTGACCAGGAGCAGGAAGAGCATGATTTCTGGGCGGAATCACCAGAACGTTCCCAGGCACCTGCTGCAACGCAGGGAGAGCTGTCAGAAGTGGAGTCAGAGGAGGAAGGTGGCTTTATGGAGGCGGAAGACCAACAGGAGCAGGCTTCCCGGGGGGCTTGTGGTCACCTTTTGGGGAGCCCTGGTCTTGTACGTGGCTGGGGGGAGGAGACGGTGGTGGATGAGGACGTAGTCCTTGATAACGAGGAAGGGGAGATGGATACCTCTGCATCCAACCTTGTGAGAATGGGGTCTTTCATGCTGTCATGCCTGTTGAAGGACCCCCGTATCAAGAGGCTTAAGGAGAAGGACCTGTACTGGGTGGCAACGCTACTAGACCCTCGTTACAAGCATAAAGTGGCAGAAATGTTACCAACGTACCACAAGTCCGAAAGGATGCTGCATTTCCAAACCAGCCTGCAAAACATGTTGTACAATTCTTTTAAGGGTGATGTCACTCCACATTCCAGGGGCAGGGCTGCCGGTAATCCTCCCACGAGCACACCTGCAAGGACAATGCACTTTGGCCACTCTGTAACGTCAGACATGCAAAGTTTTTTCAGTCCAAGGCAGCGCCAGAACCCTTCTGGATCCACCCTCAGAGAACGCCTCGACCGGCAGGTAGCGGACTACCTGGCATTAACTGCAGATATCGACACTCTGAGGAGCGATGAACCCCTGGACTACTGGGTGCGCAGGCTTGATCTGTGGCCAGAGCTGTCACAATTTGCCATAAACCTCTTGTCTTGCCCCGCCTCAAGTGTCCTCTCAGAAAGGACCTTCAGTGCAGCAGGAGGGATTGTAACTGAGAAGAGAACTCGCCTAGGTCACAAAAGTGTGGATTACCTGACCTTTATTAAAATGAATGAGGCATGGATCTCGGAGGGTTACTGCACGCCGGAAGACTTGTTCTGACTGCCCATGCAGCTGTCCTTCTCTGCAAGTCGCTTGACACCACTCACAGCTGTCCTTTAGCGTCCTCTTCCACCACCGTACAAACTAGGGTGCAAATCCTACTGGTTTGAGGCATGGATCTCAGAGGGTTACTGCACGCTGGAAGACTTGTTCTGACTGCCCATGCAGCTGTCCTTCTCTGCAAGTCGCTTGACACCACTCACAGCTGTCCTTTAGCGTCCTCTTCCACCACCGTACAAACTAGGGTGCAAATCCTACTGGTTTGAGGCATGGATCTCAGAGGGTTACTGCACGCCGGAAGACTTGTTCTGACTCCCCATGCAGCTGACCTTCTCTGCACGCCGCATGACTCCACACACAGCTGTCCTTTAGCGTCCTCCTTTTTGAACAGGTAAATCCTGAGTTTTTCTGGCCTCTGTGCTTCAGTGGCTGCGACAAAAAAAACATAATTTTTCAGGAATGTACACATGCCTGATTTTTCAGGGTTCTGCAACAGCGGCAAAATTGTATCTTTTATGGTCACCGCAGGTGATCAATAAAGTAGTCCAAAACTGGGCCCGCACTGCAGAATCAGTGTTTTTTGGTTCACTTCACTGACATTGAATTGCCTCTGCCTGACCGTGCACGTGCGCACAAGCACGGTGACTGCTAAACACACCACTACAGAAATATTCCCACCGACAGGACGAACATCCTGGAGGTGACAAGCAACTAGTAAAAACTATTATTCGCTCACTTGACGGTATCATTAAAGCTTTTTGCGTTTTTTTTCGTTGCAGTAAACGCGGTGTTTTGTCTTTGTGTGTGAACCGGCCCTAACCTTTACACGACTTGATTGGCATGTAGACACCGGACGTTTTAAAGCAGTTTATTATACAAGTTTAGGAATGTAGTGTGATTTGTGCCCTTTACAGCACAAAACGCAACGCTGTGTCAAAAACGTATTTTTCAGAGACATTTTTGCCCTTGATCCCCCTCCAGCATGTCACTGTCCAGGTCATGGCACCCTTTAAACAACTTTAAAATCAGTTTTCTGGCCAGAAATGGCTTTTCTAGGTTTTAAAGTTCGCCTTCCCATTGAAGTCTATGGGGTTCGCAAAGTTCGCGAACGTTCGCACTTTTTGGCGGAAGTTCGCTACATCTCTAATTAATAACACCAGCCCAGGTCTATGAATGGGCCCTAAAGGAAAAGATGAACCCAGACCATGCATTTGCCATTGATCGTGTACCACCTGAAGTTACACTGGAAATGTTAGAGAGTAACCTGTCTAAATACAGACATTTGGAGGGTGCACATCTGATAGCAGATGAGGGATCAACCATGGGCGGTTATGCAGTCCTGCTTTTCAAAGTGAGTGATCCACTAAATTCAGAAGTGGGGCCATATGCTGTGTTTCCTGCGGGTGATTTATCGGTAGGGTGCCCCCTGGTGTACCCCCAGGCTGTTGTTGCCCCCTGGAAAGTTGAAGCACCCAGTCCAGATGCAGGCTACACCAGTAGAAAAAGGAAGCTGCTGCCGTCACTACCCTGCAATGTGCAGCACACAGTAAAGCAAGAACCGCTTGTAACTGAGACCAGTGAAGCTAAGGATGTCAGCATTTCAGAGCATCCCTTGACTGACGCAATAACCCAAATGACAGAGGCATTGGCTCAGGGCTTGCAGCTGATTCACTATAAAAAGCTAAAGACATTTTCAGGCACAGAGCTGGTTCCTACAGGGGAAGAGGGATTCGAGACATGGAAGGAGTCTGCACTACAAGCGTTAGATGGGCCTGCTCAGAACAAACCAAGAGGCAGCCAATTATGGACCATGTTGCCCCCCTGCAGCTAGTATTGTGTTACATTTTAAAGCCAGTCACAAAGATTACAATGCTATGGACATAATTGGTATCCTCACTTCAGCATATGGGAAGCATGAGGACCCTGACCAGTTATTGGCTGACTTTAAACAGATGAGACAGAAGTCTTCTGAGGATTCACCCTCCGTCTCGAGAGTATGCTGCGGAATCTCTTGTCAAAAAAAGTGATTACAGCAGAGGAAGTAGATACACTACGTCTAAAACAATTACTAAAGGGGATGTCCCCATTCTTCCCCATGTATTCCATGTTGCAGATACTCCTGAGGGATAAAAGAGATACCGGCTTTATTGACCTGATGAAAGTGATTAAGCAAGAGGAGGCAACCCTACGCTTTGCTGGTACCTCCCGGGTACCAAAGCAGAACCCTGCTTTACCCACCTCGAAGGATATTAAGGTAACTGGAAAGGGTGTACCATCAATAACCCCAATCCGGAAAAGGTCCCCGTCAGAGTGGCATAAGGGGGTACCTGCCACTACCCCTACCAGTTGTTTCGGGTGTGGCAAGGAGGGGCATTTTGTTAAAGACTGTCCTGAGAAAGATTCCCCTAATGCAGTGCAGACAATGTCATGTGGGAAGCCAAGTAGCTACCCCAACAAGGTTACAGAACCCTCTGCGATAAAGGACAGAAACATGGTGGGCCCTAAGTCCTTGGTGGACATCTTGTTAGATGGGCAGCCAGTACAAGCTTTGTTTGATACCGGATCACAGGTCACAATAATCCACTATAGTTATTACCTGCAACATCTAGCCCACAAACCTTTACAGCCCGCTAGAGGTTTAGAATTGAAGGGGCTGAATCAGCAGGCCTACCCCATACATGGATTGCTACAAGTGACAATAACCATGCCGAGGTGCCATGGTACACTGCCTCTGTCCCAGGAAGTTGATGCTGTGGTCTGCCCAGATACGGGAAACCCTAACGCTGCTCCCATCATTCTGGGAACAAATGTTAGAGAGGTACGGACTACCCTAAACCCATCAGTCGCTGGGACAAAAGCCCCTAGGTATTCTGACCATGGTCCAGAGGTTGTTTGCAACACCTTCACAGTTACTTACAAGTATGGGTTGTTACGCCATGTTGCTGGGCAAACTGTTGAGATTCCCCCGAGGTCCATTAGGACTGTGAGAGCACTAACTGATGTAAAACCTGAGATGATGAAAGGCTATAGATGTGTACTGGTTGAAAGCCCCTCCGAGGCAGTGGCCCAGAATGGGTGGAAAGTTGTTCCGGAGAAGAAAGAGTGGGGCAAGAAAATACCCCTAGTTGCTCAAGTAACTGTTCAAAATCTCTCTCCATATGCTGTAGTAATCCGGCCTAAACAGGAGTTGGCGTATTGCTACCCCGTTCATGAGGTTTCTGACCTTGCAGAGGTTCAGTCCACCCCAGTATCTGCTTCTGTATCAAACTTGGCATTTGATTTTGGGGATTCCCCTGTTTCTGAGGAGTGGAAGCAGAGGCTAAGTAACGGTTTACTAGAACGCAAACAAGTCTTTTCAACAGACGAAATGGATGTAGGGTGTGCTAAAAGTACCCAGCACACTATCCGCTTATCCGACTCCACTCCATTTAGGGAGCAGCCTAGGAGAGTCCCTCCCAAGGACCGGGAGGATCTCCAGCGCACCTTACAGGAAATGAAAAGGCGAGGAATTATTGCTGACAGTCGGAGCCCCTGTGCTTCCCCTATAGTCATCATGAGGAAAAAGGACGGCTCAATCCGGTTGTGCGTGGATTATCGTACTTTAAATAGACGCACTGTGCCTGACCAGTACACTCTACCTCGAATTGAGGAGACTCTGGAAGCCCTTAATGGTAGCAAATGGTTCACTGTAATGGACTTATGCTCTGGCTATTACCAGGTACCTATGGCATCTGAGGATCAGGAAAAGACTGCATTTATATGCCCCTTGGGTTTTTACCAGTTCACAAGGATGCCCCAAGGTATTTGTGGGGCCCCAGCTACCTTTCAGAGACTTATGGAGAAGATGTTGGGGGACCTGTCGCCCCGAGAGTGCTTGGTATTTCTGGATGATATCATTGTGTTTGGGACTACCCTAGAGGAGCATGAGCAGCGTCTGATGAATGTGATTGACCGATTAATAGCAGAAGGACTAAAACTGTCAATCGACAAATGTAAGTTTTGCTGCTCCTCAGCCTATGTAGGCCATGTGGTCTCTACAGAAGGAATAGGA
Organism: Xenopus tropicalis; assembly: GCF_000004195.4. NCBI lineage: Eukaryota > Metazoa > Chordata > Amphibia > Anura > Pipidae > Xenopus > Xenopus tropicalis. The sequence goes on from NC_030677.2 coordinate 7,013,701, forward strand.
ACTGACCCGGCCAAGATTGAAGCGGTGGTAACCTGGCCCAAACCCCAAAATGTCACTGAGCTGAGATCATTTCTCGGGTTTTGTGGTTACTACAGGCGATTTGTAGAGGGGTATTCAAGAGTGGCCCACCCATTAAATGAATTGTTGAGGCTTTCTAATGTGCATGGTGAAGAGACAAAAAGAGATGCTAAAGGCTGACAGAAGCCCCTGTATTGGCTTATGCAGATGCTCACAGACCATATATCCTCCATGTTGATGCCAGTTATGAAGGGTTGGGAGGTGTCCTACACCAGAGGTACCCAGAAGGGCTGCGGCCAGTGGCCTATCTTAGTAGGAGTCTGGCACCCAGTGAAAATAATTATCCTGTGCATAAACTGGAATTCCTGACTCTTAAGTGGGCCATTGTGGACAAGTTGCATGACTTCTTATATGGAGTAGAGTTTGAAGTACGAACAGATAATAACCCTCTCACATATATATTGACTACTGCTAAACTTGATGCCACAGGGCTCCGGTGGTTAGCTGCACTGTCAAACTACTTTTTCACCCTCAAGTACAAACCAGGGCCTAGGAATATAGGAGCGGATGCTCTCTCTAGACGACCGGGTCTGCCTGCCCTGGAGGATGATGGGGAGTGGGAAGAGATACCCAGCATCAGTATGAAGGCCTACTGTGCTACAGCTGCTGTAGTGGATGACAAAGTGGCTTTTTCTGAGTTGAGGGTCGTAGATTCTGTTGGTGGAGGGCCGGAGTCTGTACCACCTATGTACTGCTGTCCCATTGCTCTAGTAGGGGGAGAATCCAAGTTAATCAGTCACAAGGACATGGTTCAAAGCCAGAAAACTGATCCTGTGATAGGGCACCTGTGGAGAGCGGTTAACAGCAGAAATCCTGCTTTGCTCAAGAAGAGTTTGCCAGGAGGGTATGAATTTTTCCAACGTGATTGGGGGAAGTTCTGTGTGGAACAAGGACTGTTATACCGGTTGATACCATATCATAATCACCCTGGGAGGCGGCAATTAGTGTTGCCCCTTAAATTCAGGAACATGGTGTTAAGGAGTCTGCATGATCACCATGGACATCTTGGAATGGAGAAGACTTACGGGCTGGTCCAAGACCGCTTTTTCTGGCCTAAAATGAAAGATGCAGTTGCAAGTTACTGCAGGAAATGCCTAAGATGTCTGCAAAGGAAGACACTTCCGGTCCTCGCTGCCCCCATGGGTCACCTTAAAAGTTCAGAGCCCATGGACTTGGTGTGCATGGACTTTCTTTGTATTGAGAATGATTCAAGGGGCATCGGTAATGTTCTGGTAGTCACCGATCCCTATACCAGGTACGCCCAAGCTTTCCCCACCAAGGACCAAAAAGCCTCCACAGTCGCTAAAGTACTATGGGGGAAGTTTTTCATTCACTACGGGTTGCCAAGTAGATTACATTCTGATCAAGGCAGAGACTTTGAGAGCCGTCTTATTAAAGAGCTTTTGCAACTGTTACATATTGAAAAGAGCTGAACTACTCCCTATCACCCCCAGGGAGATGCCCTTCCTGAGAGATTTAACCAGACATTGTTGGACATGCTAGGTACCCTGCCAGTGGAGGATAAAAAGAGCTGGAGCAAGCATGTGGAGGCTATGGTGCATGCTTATAACAGTATTCGGCATGATAGCACTGGTTTCTCTCCATACTTCTTGATGTTTGGGAGGGAGCCAAGGTTGCCCCTTGATGTCCAGCTGGGTGTATCTACAGATGGAGTGAGTCATCGGGACCACTTTCAGTACGTTTCCCGATTGAGGGAAGGCTTGACTAATGCCTATCGTTTGGCTGAAGAGAATGTTAGCAAGTTGAATGCCAATAACAAAAGGAGGTATGATCATAAAGTCAAGTACAGAGAGTTACTTCCAGGGGACAAAGTGTTATTAAGGAATTTAGGAGTGCCTGGGAAGCATAAGCTGGCTGACCGATGGAGAAATGAACTATTCGATGTGGTGAGCAAGCTGCCTGGGATTCCGGTGTACAAGATAATGGGACCAGAGGGTCGAGTAAAAGCCTGGCATAGAAATCAGTTACTCCCTGTATCTCAAGCAAGTGATGTTTCTATGGGTATTGACATTGAGGAGGGTCAAATGGAGGGTACTTCTGACTTCCCCAATGCCACGGAAACCCCACCTACAGTTCAACAGACCCCTATGGATGCTCAAATGCCTGAACCTGATGACGGTGGCAATGATGTAGCCCAGAGTGACTCTCTTCCTTCTGAGGACCGGCCTATTCCTGTCAGGGATAATTTGAATCCTGCATCCCCAGAGTTTGTACCAAAGTCTGAGACAAACCAGAGGTTGTTGCTGAGTGATGGAAACCCTTCTAATGAGGATTCAGCTAGAGGACTCCCCCCGAGAGAGGTGAGACGGGGTGCACGAGTTCGGCAGCCCCCACCTGTACTGACTTATGATACACTGGGAAATCCTTCTTATGTACCACATGCTGGACTTTACCATGCCTGGGTAGGGGCGGTGTCCAATCTGGTAAATATGCTGCCGGTGTTTGCACCCCCAGGATTATACTATTATTGATTCAGTTTATGAAATGTTCCTTGGTAAGTATAAGGTTGAGTATGTTGCACGCAGTTCCTTTTCAGCTAGTGGTTATGTATATAGGCCCTGTGATCTAAAGCAGGCCAGAAGACTTTGTATGCTTCATGTTATTGCATTACTTGGTTATGTTTGTTTTATTGTTTGTCAGCCAGGAGGTGACAGTTTTTAAGCAGGGGGAGAATGTAGGGGAGCTGTGTACACTTGTCTCTCCTCTGTGTTGTTACTGTGTAAGGAGGAGGAGCCCCACCCTCTGTGTCAGCTGACAGGAAGGAAGTGAGAGAAGAGGGTGCTGCTGGGAACAAGGAAGCAGAGAGAGACAAGCAAGGTGTTGGTAGCTCACACAGTGCTCTGTATAATAAAGTAATTGGGAATCCTCCCCAGTGGCAGAAAGCGCGCTCTCTTAGGGTGCGGAAGGAAAGGGGGTCCTGTACAGGGCTCTGAAGAACAAAGCGTACTCTTCTCAGGGCACGGAAAGCCAAAGGGAGTTCTAAGACTCTGAAGCACTTGCCACATAAGTGGGGGATTCCCCTCAGCAGTTCAGAAAGTGCCACCTACTGTATGTTATGTGAGTGAGGTTGCCCCTGGCTGGCAGGCTGTATCTATCTCTGCTAATTTAAAGGTATAGCGTCCTGCCAATAAATCCATCAACCTTTCCTGGGTTTGTGTGTTGTGGATCAGAGAAGTTTCCCAGGGAGGGGTACCGCAGTCCAACCTGTCCCGGCCCTGGGTGGAGGCACGCCATTATCAGTGTACCTGCCCTTCCATATAGCGGAGGCCCAGGGCTCCTGTAGCGCCACACGCAGGTGAATGCGTGCTAGATCTCATGCAGAAGCAAAAGAGGGCTACATATATATAGCAGTTGTATAGCTTACCTTGTACCTGTAATTATCCATCTTTATGTTCATCATTCTACACAATGAATCATATATATACAGAGCGCTTGCGAATACGTCTACTGCAAACATCATGTTTGTTGTATGTAATCCATGATCGTACATAGGAATTTGTGAAAGACTTTCTTGCCCTGAGCAGTTGTGCAGACTCTTAACATATGTTCTTAGATAGAACTTGTTCTTTTGGGGATTTTTTGACAAACAGAAATGAGAAGTTATCCAAATATTTTCAAGTAACTTATCATCGGGGTATCTGGAGGGGTGGAACTGCTCTGTGAAGCGCGTGTATGAGGAATCGCTGATGAAGTGGAATAGATTTTGCGTTAATAGCAAACTGCCATGGAATGCTTCATGGGAAAAGCCGATTTCATTCTGATAAAATATCCAGTTAGTTGTTAAGATCAAGGTCTTTTCAGTGAATGTGTCGCCCTTTACTAGGACCCAAAAGTTGTTGACAATTCGTAAATTAACGGTTCCACAAAAAATAATAACATTTGTTGAGGAATTCTTTATGATCTCCCCGTACTTTTGGTTCACATGATATAAATCAGCTATCTTTAGTGTGAACTCGATGCAGACGTTTTCCCTAGAGAGATAATATTTCAGCAGTTGGTGGTCTCTCTCCCCCCTCTCATCATTGGATCTAATAATCCCAACCCAGTTCCATTGGAAATACCTCACTATCTTGCTTATAAGGAAATAGTAACGTTCATCACTTCCTGTTGTCCGGAAAAAGTACGGGAAGGTGGATCTGTCCCTCAGCGCCGGGTCTGTCGCTCCGTAACTGATCTGTAATTATAGAAAGAAGATGAAACACTGACAATGTAATTCAGAAACACGTATATTGCGCCTGTGTGGATTATTTTTGTATCACGTCTATGTACCCCCTTTAGATTATAGGGGGGCATTTGATTCAATGGATGCAGGGAGTTACCGGAAAAAAACAATGCAGCCCCTGTTGTTGCAGAATTAGAGGCAATTCTACACCCATGGGAGGGGCTTTCTGACACCGCCTCCCACACCTGGGATTGGCACTTTGGCACGGGGTCAAGGGGTCACATTGCTATTGCAGAGTGTGTGCTTTCTGCACTAGAAAAATCTAAATTATGATTGTTTTCTGCTCTTAAAGCTGCCAGGTTACCCTGGTCCCTTGCTGTAGGGCGATTAGATACTAAACCCTGCTGCACAGCGTGGCTCAACCATTTTCTCCCTTCATTATATGGCACAGGAATCAGACATGAAGATAAAGGGCCAGACTTGTTCAGTGCTGGGAAAAGGTGGCCAAGTGAGCCGAGGTCACAAGCAAGCTGATTTTCTCCCGATATCCCCACCTATGAGGTGCAGTTTGTTCGGGGACCGCATCAACGAGCCAATGCGGTCCCCAATCCGACTAAATTTTTTAACCTGCCTGATCGATATCTGCCCGATTTCAGGCCGTATGTCGGCCGTATTGCTCCCAACTCCAATTGCAGGAACAGAGAACAGGGAGCCGGATTTACTCACATCAGCTGGGATTCTCATTGGAGGATTCTTTTGCATTTCAATGCTGCCAATGTGGGCACTGGGGAGCCTGAAAAGTTTTATTGTGCAATATTGCTTTAAGAATACAGCCCTGATGTTGCTGGACTACAGCTCCCAGCATGCCTCAGCCTTCCTTATATGTTACATTATTCTGGGATTTGTAGTCCGGCAACAGCTGAGTAACGTTTGGTTGAGCCGCGCTGTGCCACAGGGTTTAGTGTCCCTTTAAGTTTCTGTTCAGGTGCAAATTTTCAGAGTATTTATTAATGACCCCAAACTTTACATGTCTCACCTGGGAATATCCATAGAGAGTCAGTATCTGGGCTATGGGTACAGTTGTCTCTGAGGTGAGATCCCCAATAAACCCAGCAATGTTTCTCTTTCCCACACAGGAGTAATTGGGAACCGGCTCCCTGGTACCAGATAATATCTGTAATACGCTCCTCACTGCCCTCGGGGGGTCCCCACAGGAATCGTATATACGGTATCCGAGTGTTTTGTTGGAAAAAGCATTCCATTTGTTAATATTCTCCATCATAAAAAAAAAATCCACAAGATATTTGTAATTCAGGGCACTGGCGCTGTAAAACAAAAAATCAGCTCAATTTTGCTGTGACCAACAGATCTACAGAAGTGTTCCAGTTCTAAAGAAGCACTTGGATGGGGGTTCTGTGGATCGATACAACATTGATATTGTAGTGTAACCCCGTATTTATCTGTATTTACAGACCAGACCAGCTAGATAGGCTTAGAGCATGGGGTACATAGGACTCTAACACTTCAGATAGGCTTTAACTATGTGGAAATATCCAAGGGGTGTAGTGCTTCTACAACTCACTTAGGCTGTGTGCAAAGTAATTGAAATAATGGGTGCCAGTAGGTTCTTTATGCAATAAAACAGAAATTAACTTGTTTATTTGCCCAAGACAAATGATCCACAGGGTTATGCAATACTCACTCAGAGGAGTAAAGGCACAGAGGAGAGAAAGAGATGGTGTCGGTTTATCCCACCTCGACAGAGTGTGAGTAGGGGAAAGACAGCCCAACAGCATGGAGCCACTGTGGGGAGTAGTCTGGACAAGTATCTGTATCCCCAGGATGTGTCCCTTAGTGATATTTAAAAAGCTACCAGTCAAAAAACGTTCAACATACTACAAAAAACTCTCCATAGATTTATCTGGAGCCACCACAGACACCGGCTTCCCCAATCAGTACTAATGTGCCCACTCCAATATGGAGGGCTAGGGTACGGAAGAGCAGTAGGGCCACCCCAAAAAAAAAAAAATTCTGGTGAATTCTGACTTTTTAAAGTCATAATTATGAGATTAAAAGTCATAATTTCGACTTTAAAAAGTCATAATTATGAGATTAAAAGTCATAATTTCGACTTTAAAAAGTCATAATTATGAGATTAAAAGTCATAATTTCGACTTTAAAAAGTCATAATTATGAGATTAAAAATCATAATTATGACTTTAAAAATTCATAATTCACCGGAATTTTTTTTTTGGGGGTGGCCCTACTGCTCTTCCGTACTAGGGGTACCTGTGCTTAAAAAATAATATGAAATCACGCACCTAAGACAGTTACTGGCCTGGTCCCATTGGACGCCACAGACCACCTGGGGCCTTATAGAAAATGCCATGGCAGGGGACATTCACATAAACTCACTTATCTGGTTTACAAATGGAAATTTTAAAATACCGTCAACTTTACTAAACTTGACACAACTGACATTGCATCTATGGAACAAGCTTGAATGACAGTATAACCTAAAATCAACCCACCCCAAAAATCCAGCCTTTGAACCAGGCACAGCACCCTCATTCTACAACAGGTGGTCAAAGACTGACCTTCTCACCATTGATGACTTGATAGATCCACAAACCCATGTTATCTACACTTTCCCAAAACTAAAAGAAAGAGCGCCAACTGTTAAATGACTGTTCTTTGAATACCTTCAACTTCACAACTTTGTAACCACATATATTAAACCAACAGCACCCATCTTATCTACAGCATTTGAATGAATATCAATCATATATAAGATGCTAGTCCAACCACCCCCCTCACCATTCCTATATGGCCAAATGGAACTCCACACTCCAGGCGCCTCTTTCCCAACCAGACTGGGATTCCATATGGTCCAATCCAAAAAAAATGGTAACATGTGCGAGACAAAAGAAAAACATTTACAAAGTAATGATGTTTTGGTACCACACCCCAGATAAATGCCACAAGCTATTCCCAGATTGCTCCCCCCTCTGTTGGAGAAACTGTGGGGCACAGGGCACCCTAATTCATATATTCTGGGAATGCCCACTTCTCCAGCCACTATGGACAGAAGTAGCCAATATGTTAAATCATCTTTCCAGTTCCTAAGGAAATATCAACTTTCCTATTGGGCAAGTCCTTCGACAAAATGCATAAACACACTCAACACTCAAATCCTCTCAGCAACAAGGCTAGCAATAGCCTCTAAATGGAAACTAACAACTATACCAACAATTGCTGAAATCACAAAAAAGGTAAACGACAATAGACTCTTCTATCCAGAATATTTTCTATACAAAACAAGACAATCAACTATTTACACATCTGGTCCATATTGGAACTAAGAGGATATGTCTCCTACCCCTGAGACAACCTTCCAATGCTCCACAGACCCCTCCCCCCCAAGATAAGAGAGTAAGCTCCATAGACCGCTATTTACAAATGCCAACAAATATACTTTGCCACGCAGAATAACCATCACCAAAAAAAATGCAGTGAATGTGTCTTACATCTTCTGTACACTTTGTATATTTTGCTTGTATTAACCCCCTTTTATTTTTCCTTCCTTCTTTAAAAAACTCGATAAGAATTATACGTTACAAAAAATAAGTAACTTTAAAGGTGAACCCCCCCTTTAATTAAAACCAAAAACGAACACAAAAAAGAGATAAAGTGCAAAGGAAATAAGAGTGTTACAGAATGATATACTGAAAGGCTACAGTTTGGTCTATTTACCCATACTAAGCACTACCTGCTGTGCAAATGTTACACTTTTTATTATTACATTACACTCATACCCCCCATATATAATAAAATACCCTGTGTGCCCAGTAGCAGTAACCCATACCCCCCATATATAATAAAATACACTGTGTGCCCAGTAGCAGTAACCCATACCCCCCATATGTAATAAAATACACTGTGTGCCCAGTAGCAGTAACCCATACCCCCCATATATAATAAAATACACTGTGTGCCCAGTAGCAGTAACCCATACCCCCCATATGTAATAAAATACACTGTGTGCCCAGTAGCAGTAACCCATACCCCCATATGTAATAAAATACTCTGTGTGCCCAGTAGCAGTAACCCATACCCCCATATGTAATAAAATACACTGTGTGCCCAGTAGCAGTAACCCATACCCCCCATATGTAATAAAATACCCTGTGTGCCCAGTAGCAGTAACCCATACCCCCCATATGTAATAAAATACCCTGTGTGCCCAGTAGCAGTAACCCATACCCCCCATATGTAATAAAATACCCTGTGTGCCCAGTAGCAGTAACCCATACCCCCATATGTAATAAAATACCCTGTGTGCCCAGTAGCAGTAACCCATACCCCCCATATGTAATAAAATACCCTGTGTGCCCAGTAGCAGTAACCCATACCCCCCATATGTAATAAAATACCCTGTGTGCCCAGTAGCAGTAACCCATACCCCCCATATGTAATAAAATACCCTGTGTGCCCAGTAGCAGTAACCCATACCCCCATATGTAATAAAATACCCTGTGTGCCCAGTAGCAGTAACCCATACCCCCATATGTAATAAAATACACTGTGTGCCCAGTAGCAGTAACCCATACCCCCCATATGTAATAAAATACACTGTGTGCCCAGTAGCAGTAACCCATACCCCCCATATGTAATAAAATACACTGTGTGCCCAGTAGCAGTAACCCATACCCCCATATGTAATAAAATACACTGTGTGCCCAGTAGCAGTAACCCATACCCCCATATGTAATAAAATACACTGTGTGCCCAGTAGCAGTAACCCATACCCCCATATGTAATAAAATACACTGTGTGCCCAGTAGCAGTAACCCATACCCCCCCATATATAATAAAATACCCTGTGTGCCCAGTAGCAGTAACCCATACCCCCCCATATATAATAAAATACCCTGTGTGCCCAGTAGCAGTAACCCATACCCCCCATATATAATAAAATACCCTGTGTGCCCAGTAGCAGTAACCCATACCCCCCATATATAATAAAATACACTGTGTGCCCAGTAGCAGTAACCCATACCCCCATATGTAATAAAATACCCTGTGTGCCCAGTAGCAGTAACCCATACCCCCCCATATATAATAAAATACCCTGTGTGCCCAGTAGCAGTAACCCATACCCCCCATATATAATAAAATACCCTGTGTGCCCAGTAGCAGTAACCCATACCCCCCCATATATAATAAAATACCCTGTGTGCCCAGTAGCAGTAACCCATACCCCCCCATATATAATAAAATACCCTGTGTGCCCAGTAGCAGTAACCCATACCCCCCATATGTAATAAAATACCCTGTGTGCCCAGTAGCAGTAACCCATACCCCCATATGTAATAAAATACACTGTGTGCCCAGTAGCAGTAACCCATACCCCCCATATGTAATAAAATACACTGTGTGCCCAGTAGCAGTAACCCATACCCCCCATATGTAATAAAATACACTGTGTGCCCAGTAGCAGTAACCCATACCCCCATATGTAATAAAATACACTGTGTGCCCAGTAGCAGTAACCTATAGCAACCAATAATATTTTGCTTTTAAACAAGTGCCCAGTAAACTCTACTTGCTGATTGGTTGCTATGGGTTACTGCTCCATGGCAAACTTTGTGCCTTTGATTAGATAACCCCCTAAGTTTGGGGCACGGGTTGAGTTAGTTGCAGGTAATATTGGCCGCTGTGAGGTGTTTACTTGCAAAAATTGCAACTTACAGAATACACGTCAGTCCTGTGAAATAATTCTTTGGCAGAAGCATACTGACAGTCACCACCCCCCCGATCATGATGTCTCCTTCCTGGATATATTCATATTCCTCAACTGCTTTAATGATCTGTAGGCGACAGGCAGGGTTGATTGGCTCAGATCTGCAGGGCCCCACACACATTACCGTTAGACAGAACAGTATTTTAATAACCGGAGTGTCTCCCAGCATTGCATGGAATATAATGTAGCACAGGGCGAGCTGGATCATTTACCCCAGAGATCTGTAGCTGAGGCTCCAATAACGAATGGGGTATTTGGCTGCGTGTGTAGAACAGAGCGAGGAAAGCGGCGAATTTCTCCGTCATTTTATAGAGAGCGGAGAGAGGATATAGACACAGGCACCCAGGGGGTTGCTTCTCTTTTCTGAAAGTGCTTATAATTATCTATGTTTTTTAGATAGAGCCCTTAATAAAATGTCTTCATTTATTGGATATTTTGGTTCCTTGGCAAGTAAACATGCTATAGCACATTGAGAATAATACTGCATGGTGTAACTAACATACAGAATAGGGGTGCCACCTGTCCCGTCTTGACCTGGACATCCCAGTTATCGGTAGGGCTGTCTGGGTCAAAACTACTTGCCCGGTTTTCCCAATTTGGAAAACCAGGCCGGATTCTCAAAGATTGAGACTGTGATTGGTCAATCTCTGATTGCTGCATCATAGCAACATCACTGGGTGGGCAGGCCACACCATCACAGGGGCAGGGCTATGACGTGACAATCAGCAATTGGCCAATCACTGTGTCAGTCTTTGAGAATCCTACCTGGGAACTCCATGCAGGGCGTCAAGCCCCGCCTCACTGCCCAGAGTTCTCAGGCAGGAAAGATGGCAACCCTAATCCTGAAGACCCTGTGATCACAAGAGGGTGAGGGTTTAAGTTGCCTAACCCCCCATGCAGTGGGGGCCCATATTTATTTTTCATGGGTGTGCTGGCTCAGTATCATTGTGCAACCCCTTTTTTCGCTAGAATAGACTTTGCCCAGCTAGATAGGTTACAGCAGGGGTCCCCAACTTTTTTACCTGTGAGCCACATTTAAATGTAAAAAGAGTTAGGGAGCAACACAAAGATTTCAAATTCCTGGGGTGCCAAATAAGGTTGTGATTGGCTCTTTGGTAGCACCTAAATAAGCCCCTGCTTTGAGGCCATTGGAAGCAACATCCAGTGGGTTAGTGAGTAACATGTTGCCCCTGAGCTACTGGTTGGGGATCTCTGGGTTATGGGTTGTGAGTATTGGGTACATTGGGCTCCCTTTCCATAGGAATGGCCTTTGCTACGTGGAAGAGTACGTAGGCATGGTGTTGCCGAACTGCACCTCCCCACTGCCAGGTGTAAATGAGATAGAAAATAGAAATAAGGACGCCAGAAGCTCTTTGAAACAAAACTGGAACTGAATTTAATTTGTCCAAGACAAATGATCCAAGGCACTCACAACTGTAGATGTAAAATATTAGATGCAGGTTCAAATGCAGAGCAAGCAGAACAATTATGTACCAACTGTGAAGAGTATGTGGGTTACATACATTGGACATACAGAGTAACATATAAAGCAATCAGTAACTGATACAAGAGGTGAAGAGGGCCCTGCCCAAAAGAGCTTACAATCTACAAGGAGTAACATATAAAGCAATCAGTAACTGATACAAGAGGTGAAGAGGGCCCTGCCCAAAAGAACTTACAATCTACAAGACTTCTCTTGAAGTTATGGCTTTCCCAAACACATCTGGGCCACGTGGATCCCAGGATTCCGGAAACACATCCACATAGGTAATGTGACAAAAAGGTTTGTCTCAGTGAGAATTGTCTGTTGGATGGCAGGTATATAGCACCCAGGCTGGCTCCTTTAAATCTCCAGAGCAGGAGAGGCTAGTGCCCTGAAGTATGGCTAGAGAATGCTGTAGCCAATTAGGCAACACCTGAAGCATTTAAGGTGAGCCTGGGGGTGCAGCAAGGGGTTGAGTTTCTGAGAGAGACTGTGAGGGGTGGGCTGGACTGATTACAAGCTCCCCTGATTCTGGGACTCCAGAAAAAGACTGCCGGGCATTGGCAGTGAGGACTTAGTTATACCCTTTGTTGAAACTATAGTTGCCTGTCTCATCTGTGAAGCCCAGATTTCCATCCGCTACCGGCTGCTACCAGCTAAACCCCCACAATTGGTGCTCGAATGCGGGCAGATCCTTAAAGAGACAGTGTTCTTAAAGGGATATTCTGTTAATAACTCTGTTGTGATTTCCCAAAGCATTGCCCACATGGAAGAGTTGATAAAACAACTGGTACAGGCTAATGCTCAGCAGCAACAAGCCAATGCTCAACCGCAGCAAATCAATGCTAGCCTGCAGGAAGCCAATGCTCAGCAGCAACAAGCCAATGCTCAACCGCAGCAAATCAATGCTAGCCTGCAGGAAGCCAATGCTCAGCAGCAAGAAGCCAGCGCTCAGCAGAAGCAAGCCAGCGCTCAGAAGCAGCAAGCCAGCGCTCAGAAGCAGCAAGCCAGCGCTCAGAAGCAGCAAGCCAGCGCTCAGAAGCAGCAAGCCAGCGCTCAGAAGCAGCAAGCCAGCGCTCAGAAGCAGCAAGCCAGCGCTCAGAAACAGCAAGCCAGCGCTCAGCAGCAGCAAGCCAGCGCTCAGCAGCAGCAAGCCAGCGCTCAGAAGCAGCAAGCCAGCGCTCAGAAGCAGCAAGCCAGCGCTCAGAAGCAGCAAGCCAGCGCTCAGAAGCAGCAAGCCAGCGCTCAGCAGCAGCAAGCCAGTGCTCAGAAGCAGCAAGCCAGTGCTCAGAAGCAGCAAGCCAGTGCTCAGCAGCAGCAAGCCAGCGCTCAGAAGCAGCAAGCCAGCGCTCAGCAGCAGCAAGCCAGCGCTCAGAAGCAGCAAGCCAGCGCTCAGAAGCAGCAAGCCAGTGCTCAGCAGCAGCAAGCCAGTGCTCAGAAGCAGCAAGCCAGTTCTCAGAAGCAGCAAGCCAGCGCTCAGCAGCAGCAAGCCAGCGCTCAGAAGCAGCAAGCCAGTGCTCAGAAGCAGCAAGCCAGCGCTCAGAAGCAGCAAGCCAGTGCTCAGAAGCAGCAAGCCAGTGCTCAACAGCAGCAAGCCAGTGCTCAACAGCAGCAAGCCAGTGCTCATCAACAGTGAACTAATCAAATACTTGCTGAGGCTTCTCAAATGTCCTTAAAGGAGCAGCAGGAGATAAACCATCACCTTATGACACAGATTGCGGCTATGGAGAGGGCACAACCCTTACAAAGAGTGACTGTCTCGGTGCATAAAAGGGTTCAAGCCTCATTACAAAAGAGGACATCAGAGGATAATGTGGAGGCTTTCCTCTCTATATTTGGTGTGGGAAAAACATCCAATGGATCAGTGGGCAGCGGTAATCGCTCCTTTTCTAACCCATGAGCCCCAAAAGGCTTATTTTGATTTGAACAGCGAGGATGCCAAACAGTACCTAAAGCTAAAAGCAGAAATATTGGCCTGGTTGGGAGTTACCATGTCTGAGGGCACAACAGGTACATGCCTGGGCATTTGATGCTGACAAACCGGTAAGGTCTCTGATGCATGACCTAATACATCTTGTCAGAAAGAGGCTGCACACTTATGCCCTGGGGGGTCATCTGGCACAGAAAAAGACCCAACAATGAATACTTCAAAGGTTCTATTGGCCTGGCATTTTTTTTTAATTAAAGCGGTACTTTGACTCTTGCCCAGAATGCCAAGGCCCCACTTTCGTAGCCCTCTAGTGCCACTGCCTATCATTGAGGTCCCATTTGAAAGGGTTGCAATGGACCTAGTAGGGCCTCTGGTAAAGTCAGCCCGCGGCCATCAGTATATCCTTGTAGTAATGGATTATGCCACCCAGTACCCAGAGGCGGTGCCGTTAAGGAATACCACCTCCAATAATGTTGCTAAGGAGCTGTTTAATATGTTTACACGTACTGGCATTCCAAGGGAAATCCTCACAGACCAGGGTACTCCCTTTATGTCAAGGGTCATAAAGGAATTGTGTAAATTGTTGAAAAGAAAGCAACTAAGAACTTCTGTGTACCACCCCCAAACAGATGGATTGGTAGAGCGCTTTAACAAAACGTTGAAAAATATGTTAAAGAAGGTTGTAGATAAGGATGGAAGGGACTGGGACTGTCTCTTACCATACCTTATGTTTGCAGTTAAAGAGGTGCCCCAGTCATCAACTGTTTTTTTGCCCTTTGAGTTGCTTTATGGGCATCACCCCAGAGGTCTCCTTGATGTGGCGAAGGAGACCTGGGAACAAGAGGCAACCCCCCATAGAAGTGTAATTGAACATATCTCTCTTAAGCAAGACAGGATTGCTGCAGTTATGCCCATAGTTAGGGAACACATGCAGTAAGCCCAGGAGGCCCAAAGTCGGGTTTACAACTGATCAGATAAGGTGCGAACCTTCACTCCTGGGGACTGGGTACTAGTTCTTGTCCCAACAGTGGAGAGCAAGTTCCTTGCTAAGTGGCAGGGCCGTATGAAGTGGTAGAAAAAGGGGGAGAAGTGAACTACAAGGTTTATCAACCCGACAAAAGGAAAAAGGAACAAATCTACCATGTAAACTTAATAAAGCCCTGAAAGGACAGAGAAGTAGTGATGAGCGAATCTGTCCCGTTTTGCTTCGCCGAAAAATTCGCAAATCTTTCAAAAGATTTGCAATATGGCGGAAAATTCACGAAACGGTGAAAATGTTGCGAGTCAAAAAAATTTTCATCCGTTTCGCGAAACAATCCGCCAATGGCGAAATGCAGAATTTCGTTGCGAATCCATGCCTGGCGAAACATTTCGCCCATCACTACAGAGAAGTCCTCTCGGCCATAGTTCAACTTCTGTCCCATGACCAGGAGGGATTTCAAAAAGTAAAAATAGCAGAAACCTTGTCAGGAACCCAGAAGCAGGACGTCATGGTGTTTCTGCAAAGAAACACTGATGTGTTTTCAGATGTACCAGTTTGTACCAATGTAATAAAGCATGATGTTATTACTGATCCCCAGGTCAGATCCCAGAAGCCCGTAGACAGGTGGTAACAGAGGAGGTGCAAAGGATGCTGGATTTGGGGGTAATTGAGAAGTCCAAAAGTGAGTGGAGTAGCCCCATAGTTTTGTTCCTAAACCAGACGGGTCTTTGCGATTTTGCAATGATTTCCAGAAGGTAAACAAAGTATCAAAGTTTGATGCTTACCCCTTGCCAAAGGTGGACGGCTAGGTCCTGTGAGGTACATAACAACTCTTGACCTTATTAGGGGCTATTGACAGGTGCCATTGACAGAATCAACTAAGGAGAAAACCACCTTTTCCATTCCCCAGGGGCTGTTTCAGTGTGTCTGAATGCCATTTGGGCTTCAAGGGGCCCCAGCAGCATTCCAGAGGATGATGGACCATATTCTTAGTCCTTAGTGATTTTTAGTAGAGATTGGCAAAGTCACCTCCCCAGAGTACAGGCTGTGTTAAATTCCATTAGAGATGCAAGCTTGACAGCGAACCCCAAGAAGTGTGCCATAGGCCTGGAAGAGGCCCGTTATCTTGGGTATACTCAGTGGCGTAGCGTGGGCTTTCGTCGCCTGGGGCCGACCGGAAATTTGCCACCCCTCTATTTAGTTATTCTTAAAAAAAATAGACAAAATAAAAAAAGCAGCATTAATTTTTTTTTTTTGGATTGAATTTGAAATGCGGTGCGCATGTCATAATTGTCAAAAGTGGATTCAGCTGTGCGTCCGTGGCTGCCCATGGTGGCAGGGCCGCCATCAGAAATCACGGGGCCCCTCCCATCAGTACAGGACACACAGACATAAAAAGTATTAGGGTCACCCTACCACAGTGCCCCCTAACACTATGCTGGCCAGGCCCCCCTAACGCTATTCTGGCCACGGTCCCCCCATACAACTGCCCCATAGACAGTACCCCCATACACAGTGCCCCCAATTGCCCCATACACAGTGCCCCCCACACACATTGCCTCCAATTGCCCATAGAAAGTGCCCCAATTTCCCCATAGACAGTGCCTCCAATTGCCCCATACACAGTGTCCCCATAGACAGCCCCCTCCACACAGTGCCCCCAATTTCCCTTAGACAGTGCCCCAATAGGAAGTGCCCCCATACACAGTGCCCCAATTTCCCCATACACAGTTCCCCCATAGACAGTACCCCCCAAAGACCTTGCCCCCCCCACAGAAAGTGCCCGAATACACAGTGCCCCAATTGCCCCATACACAGTGTCCCCATAGACAATACCCCCCAAAGACCTTGCCCCCCAATAGAAAGTGCCCTCATACACAGAGCCCCAATTGACCCATACACAGTGCCCCCAATAGGAAGTGCCCCCATACACAATACCCCACAAAGACCTGCCCCCCCCATGGAAAGTGCCCCAATTTCCCCATAGACAGTAGCCCCCACACAGTGCCCCCAATTTCCCCCATAGTACATACCCCCAACAGACCATCGGCGGCGGCTCCTTCTCTCTTACAGGCAACAGGCGCTTCTATAAGGTTGCGCCTCGTCGCTGACGTGTGACGTCATACGCACGGGCGCAACCTTATAAAAGCGCCTGTTGCTGCGCCATAAGAGAGAAGGAACCGCCGCCGATGGTCTGTTGGGGGTACGTTAAATATCATGGTGATTGCCGCCGCCCCTTCTGATACGCCGCCCGGGGCCATGGCCCCCTCGGCACCCCCCTCGCTACGCCACTGGGTATACTATAGGGCGGGGTGTCATAAATCCTTAAGTAAACAAGGTAGAGGCCATTAGAAACTGGCCTCAACCTGTCAACAAGAAGCAAGTCCGTACCTTCCTTGGTATGGTCTGGTATTATCGGAGGTTTCAAATTTTGCTACCATAGCGGCCCCTTTAACAGACCTGACAAAAGGGAAAGAGTCATCAGTGGTTAAGTGCAGTGCAGAGACAGAGAAGGCCTTCCAAGTGTTGAAAACAGCTTTGTGTCAGCAACCAGTATTGGTTGCTCCAGATTTCACAAAGCAGTTTATTGTACAAACCGATGCTTCGGGTGTTGGTGTAGGCGCGGTCTTGTCACAACTGGTTAGGGGAGAAGAACACCCAGTGGGCTACTTGAGCAGGAAGTTGAACCCTGCTCAGAAGAACTAGAGGGGGAGAGCCTGGCAATTAAATGGGCACTGGAATCTTTGCGATACTATTTACTGGGCCGTCAGTTTGTACTCATTACAGACCACACTCCTCTAACTTGGATGTCACAAGCAAAAGAAAAGAATGCAAGGGTGACACGGTGGTTTCTTTCCTTACAGAACTTCAACTTTAGGGTGGAACACCGAGCAGGCCGGCTGCAGGGTTAAGAAGATGCATTATCAAGGTCCTACTGTATGGTTGTAGGCAGTGTCCGAAACCACGGGCTCAAATAGAGGGGGGAGGTATGTGACAAAAAGGCTTGTCTCAGTGAGAATTGTCTGTTGGATGGCAGATATATAGCACCCAGGCTGAGGTACTGGCTCCTTTAAATCTCCACGGCAGGAGAGGCTAGTGCCCTGAAGTATGGCTAGAGAATGCTGGAGCCAATTAGGCAACACCTGAAGCATTTAAGGTGAGCCTGGGGGTGCCTCAAGTGGTTGAATATCTGAGAGAGACTGTGAGGGGTGGGCTGGACTGATTACAAACCCCCTTGATTCTGGGACTCCAGAAAAAGACTGCCGGGCATTGGCAGTGAGGATTTGGTTATACCCTTTGTTAAAACTACAGTCTGGTGAGACTTTGTTTTGTTGAACTTTTTACTTTCAAACACCAAGTTGTGATGTATTGTTTTGCTGTAGGAAATAAAGCACAGGCAAGAGCCTGATCATTTTGTACCCAGGGCACAAATAAGCACTCACCCCAAATCCCCCCCCTAACTGGCCTTCAGGCTGGGCCCCCTTAGCCCATAACAAGGTTACAGATATATAGAAACATTGGGGTAACAGTCACCCTGCTATAGTTCCAGGGGTACCCAGGGCACAAATAAGCACTCACCCCAAATCCCCCCCTAACTGGCCTTCAGGCTGGGCCCCCTTAGCCCATAACAAGGTTACAGATATATAGAAACATTGGGGTAACAGTCACCCCACTATAGTTCCAGGGGTACCCAGGGCACAAATAAGCACTCACCCCAAATCCCCCCCTAACTGGCCTTCAGGCTGGGCCCCCTTAGCCCATAACAAGGTTACAGATATATAGAAACATTGGGGTAACAGTCACCCTGCTATAGTTCCAGGGGTACCCAGGGCACAAATAAGCACTCACCCCAAATCCCCTCCTAACTGGCCTTCAGGCTGGGCCCCCTTAGCCCATAACAAGGTTACAGATATATAGAAACATTGGGGTAACAGTCACCCCGCTATAGTTCCAGGGGTACCCAGGGCACAAATAAGCACTCACCCCAAATCCCCTCCTAACTGGCCTTCAGGCTGGGCCCCCTTAGCCCATAACAAGGTTACAGATATATAGAAACATTGGGGTAACAGTCACCCTGCTATAGTTCCAGGGGTACCCAGGGCACAAATAAGCACTCACCCCAAATCCCCTCCTAACTGGCCTTCAGGCTGGGCCCCCTTAGCCCATAAGAAGGTTACAGATATATAGAAACATTGGGGTAACAGTCACCCTGCTATAGTTCCAGGGGTACCCAGGGCACAAATAAGCACTCACCCCAAATGCCCCCTAACTGGCCTTCAGGCTGGGCCCCTTAGCCATAACAAGGTTACAGATATATAGAAACATTGGGGTAACAGTCACCCCGCTATAGTTCATGGGGTACCCAGGGAACAAATAAGCACTCACCCCAAATCCCCTCCTAACTGGCCTTCAGGCTGGTCCCCCTTAGCCCATAACAAGGTTACAGATATATAGAAACATTGGGGTAACAGTCACCCTGCTATAGTTCCAGGGGTACCCAGGGCACAAATAAGCACTCACCCCAAATCCCCCCTAACTGGCCTTCAGGCTGGGCCCCCCTTAGCCCATAACAAGGTTACAGATATATAGAAACATTGGGGTAACAGTCACCCTGCTATAGTTCCAGGGGTACCCAGGGCACAAATAAGCACTCACCCCAAATCTCCCCCTAACTGGCCTTCAGGCTTGGCCCCCTTAGCCCATAACAAGGTTACAGATATATAGAAACATTGGGGTAACAGTCACCCCGCTATAGTTCCAGGGGTACCCAGGGCACAAATAAGCACTCACCCCAAATCCCCCCCTAACTGGCCTTCAGGCTGGGCCCCCTTAGCCCATAACAAGGTTACAGATATATAGAAACATTGGGGTAACAGTCACCCTGCTATAGTTCCAGGGGTACCCAGGGCACAAATAAGCACTCACCCCAAATCCCCTCCTAACTGGCCTTCAGGCTGGGCCCCCTTAGCCCATAACAAGGTTACAGATATATAGAAACATTGGGGTAACAGTCACCCTGCTATAGTTCCAGGGGTACCCAAGGCACAAATAAGCACTCACCCCAAATCCCCCCCTAACTGGCCTTCAGGCTGGGCCCCCTTAGCCCATAACAAGTTACAGATATATAGAAACATTGGGGTAACAGTCACCCTGCTATAGTTCCAGGGGTACCCATGGGCCCCCTTAGCCCATAACAAGTTACAGATATAGTATATAGACACACTGGGGTAACTTGATGGACTCTGGTCTTTTTTCAACCCTATGTAACTATGTAACCCTGCTATACAGGGGTATCAAGGGTACAAAAAGTAAAAAGGAAATAATTTATATAACACTTTTCACTCATAGGTAAGCCATTATACACATGTAGGGACCCCAAAGAATTGGGCCCCTCCAGGATTTAGTTCCCCTTTAGACAGGCACCAGAGGGCAGCCTTATGTCATTTGGACACCTAAAGGTTTATGTGTGAAAAGGGAGTTTCCCTGTTATGCAGCAGCAACCACTAGGTGGCAGTGTGCTGCAATATAAAAAGAGATGACACCCATTTTGTGAAGGTCTTAGCCCTGGGACTGCCTCTGTAAGGAGGTGCACAACAGGCTTGTGTTCTAGTACAGGAGGTACTGTAACAGGTCACTCTAGGAGTGACAGGCAGGCTAGAGAGAACGGGCAGCGATAGCCCCAACAGGAGATAGAGAGGTTAAGACCCCCCAGCATACATGGCTGGAGTTAAGGACCTGTAGTGTAGTAAGGGGAGCCAAGTCAGCGCATTGGAGTGTTCCCAGTGAAGGGGCCCTACGCGTGGACTGGGGTGAGTTCCTAGGTGGGATCACGTGGCGGGAGTACCGGGGGTAGCCCAAAGAGAGAGTGTGACTTGAGCCATCTGTGTGACATCCTCTGAATGTTCTGCCTGCATCAATAAACAAGTTCATCTGGTTCATCATCATAACCGGTGACTTGGCTGTTCATATACTGAGGATCCTCAACTGCCTGGTAAGCAGCTCCCCCAAGGGAGGGGCAAGGTACCGGGAGTTGCTGGGAGTCCTGGTCCAAGGAGGACATCACAGAGTTTCCCAGGGGGGAGACATATAGTTCTACCTATACCTACCCTGGGTGGAGGCACGCCATTCATTTATATCATACCTGTCCCCCAGGGCTCCTATAGCGCCACACGCAAGGAGTTGTGTGTTAAAAGTACAACCATAGCCAAAATAGGGTTACACACAGGCAAGCCATTATACACAGGCAGCCATTATACACAGGCAGCCATTATACACAGGCAGCCATTATACACAGGCAGCCATTATACACAGGCAGCCATTATACACAGGTAAGCCATTATACACAGGCAGCCATTATACACAGGCAGCCATTATACACAGGTAAGCCATTATACACAGGCAGCCATTATACACAGGCAGCCATTATACACAGGCAGCCATTATACACAGGCAAGCCATTATACACAGGCA
The DNA here is from genome assembly GCF_000004195.4 of Xenopus tropicalis. Lineage (NCBI taxonomy): Eukaryota > Metazoa > Chordata > Amphibia > Anura > Pipidae > Xenopus > Xenopus tropicalis. The sequence continues at coordinate 7,034,631 of NC_030677.2, forward strand.
AGCCATTATACACAGGCAAGCCATTATACACAGGCAAGCCATTATACACAGGCAAGCCATTATACACAGGCAAGCCATTATACACAGGCAAGCCATTATACACAGGCAGCCATTATACACAGGCAGCCATTATACACAGGCAAGCCATTATACACAGGCAGCCATTATACACAGGCAAGCCATTATACACAGGCAGCCATTATACACAGGCAAGCCATTATACACAGGCAGCCATTATACACAGGCAAGCCATTATACACAGGCAGCCATTATACACAGGCAAGCCATTATACACAGGCAGCCATTATACACAGGCAGCCATTATACACAGGCAGCCATTATACACAGGCAGCCATTATACACAGGCAAGCCATTATACACAGGCAGCCATATAGACACACTAGGGGGCACATTTACTAACCCACGAACGGGCCGAATGCGTCCGATTGCGTTTTTTTCGTAATGATCGGTAATTTTGCGATTTTTTTGGGTGTCTTTACGATTTTTGCGTAAAAACGCGAGTTTTTCGGCGTCTTTACGATTTTTGCGTAAAAACGCGAGTTTTTCGGCGTCTTTACGAAAGTTGCGCAAAGTCGCAATTTTTTCGTAGCGTTAAAACTTGCGCGAAACGTTGCGCCTATTAAGTTTTTACGCTACGAAAAAGGCGCGACTTTGCGCGCAAGTGTTAACGCTACGAAAAAATTGCGACTTTGCGCAATTTTCGTAAAGACGCCGAAAAACTCGCGTTTTTACGCAAAAATCATAAAGACGCCGAAAAACTCGCGTTTTTACGCAAAAATCGTAAAGACGCCGAAAAAATCGCAAAAAATACGAAAAAGTCGCAAAATGTTCGTTTCCAATCAGAATTTTTCCAATTCGGATTCGAAATCGTGTCTTAGTAAATCAACCCCTAAGTATTCTGGGACACCAGGAGATTGTGACTTGTCCAGGGTCACAAAGAGTCACCACAGGGAACCAAACCAGGGTCTCTAGCATTAGATTACACATTTCGGCAGGCAGGGATTTGCAGCAAATTTACGCATTTCGCCATTGGTTAATTGTTTTGCAAAACTTCCGTAAAAAGTCGTGATCACATCAAAACAAGACACGGGTGACCAAAAAAAATAAGTGGGCAACAAAAAAGTCTTGCAACAAACGTGTTTTATTGATTTTTCACTGTTTCTCATATTTTCTTGTCGTTTCGCAAATTTTGCAGCTCAGCAAAATGGGACAGATTCGCTCATGGCTACCTATAACTAAGAACTAAAATACTTTCAAAATAATGATTTCTGCTTCATCATTCTATTTTATTTCTTTGTTCACTGAATTCAGTCAGAACAATAACATTAACCGGTTTCTAGTTTCACCACCTTCTGAAAGAGAAGCAATCTCCATTTTAACTGGAGTCTCTCAGATCTTTCAATGGGAAGGGGGAGTTTCTCTCAGCCAATCAGATTACTCATTTCTACGTTCAGCCTAATGGGCAAGTAACAGAGACCCGAGTTGGACAATACATTCCCTGGGCCCCGAGAGATCAGAAGCTTGATATCACACTGGATGCAATCAAATGGAAAAGAACAAATAACCAGGTAGGCGTGGATTCCTTTTTGTTTGTTTAATGTGAAAATGTACCAGGAAAAATAACACTGTGAGAAAATGTTAAAATCTTCTTTTAAAATATGACGTTTTATTTTGCCATTCAGATATCTTCCTGAATAAAGTATCTTCTTTTGTCTTTAGGACGAGAACTGACTCATTGGAGAGAATTTTAGCCAACTCTCATCTTTCTCTATGGGGCACTCCAAGATTAGGGCAATTGGCTTGTAGACAAGCAGCACCCTTCCTTCCGCTTCTGAAACGTTAGATAAAGGGATTCTGTGATGATTTTTATGGGGTACGTTTATTTCTATAAATTTTAAATAATTCACTCTCCCATTCAAATTTTTATCCTTGAACCAACAAAGGTATTTGTAGCTGTAATATTGGTGTGTAGGCGCCATCTCAGTGCCTTGTGCCTGAGTCTGAGCTTTCTGCTCGGCCCCACAGGATCTATTCTCCTCTTGCTGTCACCGGGAGTTGGTAGGACCTTTGTTGTTACCCACCCCAATCTGGTGTTCATAGATTCATAGGGGTATATTTATCAAAGAGTGAAGCTAGAGTTTGCAAGAGGCCACTAGAGTCCCACCACTCTCCATTTCATTATATGGGATTTTTAAAAGAATATTTATCAATGAGTGAAATTGAAAGTTTACCTTTTGATAACTATCACCTTAAAAATACCACAGGAATAAATGGAGAGTGGGGGAATTTCACTCTGGTGAGCTCTAACTTCACTCTTTGATAAATATACCCCATAGTGTGCACACTTAGGGGCAGATTTATCAAAATGTGAGTTTAGCGCTCAATACATAAAAACTCACCCATGATTTATTCATATTTTTAGAAGGGTATTTATCAATGGGTGAAATTTAAACTCACAATATAATAAATACGCTTCTGAAAACCCCATAGGAATGAATAGAATGTGGGTGAATTTTTATGTATTGAGCTCTAAACTCACATTTTGATAAATCTGCCCCTCAGTGTTCTTAAAGTTACAGTGGACTCTCTTATGTGAGAGGATCCACCATTATATTGCCAAATAGTCTATGGGGTGTATTTATTATACTATGTAAAACTAATTTGCTGAAAAAATGGAGTAAAAAGCTGTGTAAAATAAATGGAAAAGATCGCTGTCTGAACGCCGGATATTCCGCGTTATTTTCCATAAGTTCCGGTGGAAGAAAAAACATGCAAAAAAAAAATGACGCCGATTTTACGCTGTTTTTACACCATTTTTACCCGCCGAAGCCTGGCGATGTGTGGCGAATTTTCTCACTGTTTTTTACACAGCATAATAAATATGTTTCGCGAATCTTTTGAAACTATCTTCTGTACAAACAAAGAGATCAAAGGAATACAAAATACACCATGTTCTGTTCAGTAGATAAACAAACTGATACGATGGGTTGATCTGAACAGAGAGACTTTATTTTGATCACATAGAGATCTGCTACAAATATTATCCAGGAGCCCTATTCACATGGCAGAAAAATGATGTAGAGGCTCAAACACCTCACAGTAACAGCATTCTGATATATATATATATATATAAATATACAATATTCAATACCCAATATTAACACTAACTATAATATTGCGGTGCAATTACATTCTGTTGGAAATATTAATGCTATGAAATGGATTTTTTTTTTTAAAAATCCATCAATAAATGACAATTGAAACATTATCAGGTTTTGATTACAAGTAATTGAGATTTGTTGTTCATTTCAGTTCTAAATAAAATAATGTAACATTTGGGCAGAAATATACAGGCTAAAAGGCCGGCGCTTGAGGTGAGTATGGCAAATATCTCCACACACACAGTGTTTTTGCCTTTGGTGCTCAGATAGGCCGGGATCATTGTGATCCAAACACTGCAGAAGAGCAGCATGCTGAAAGTGATGTACTTGGCCTCATTAAAACTGTCCGGTAAGCTCCGAGCTAAAAATGCTAAAACAAAACTAACAGCTGCCAGAAGCCCCATATACCCAATAACTGAGTAAAAGCCAATAGCTGAGCCCTCATTGCACTGAATGATGATGGTTCCAGGGGAAGTGTGAATGTCCAGTTCCTGAAAGGGAGGAGAAATGGCCAACCAAGTCATGCAGATGATTATTTGAATGGATGAGCAGAACAAGACTACAGAATTGGACAGTTTGACTCCCAGCCATTTTCTCCATGAGCTCCCTGGCTTGGTGGCTTTGAAAGCAACACAAACCATGATAGTCTTGGCCAGGAGAGAAGAGACAGCTATGGAGAAGGTGATTCCAAAAGTGATGATGCGCAGCATGCAGGTTATATCCACAGGGCGACCGAGGAACAGAAACACACTGAGGAAGCTCAGCTTGATGGAGACAAGGAGGAGGAAGCTCAGGCTCCGGTTGTTGGCTCTCACTATGGGGGAGTCCCGGTAGAAAATGAAAACTCCCGATATCATTACTGTTTTAAGGAGTAAAAGGGCTGAAATAACCGAAAAAAATACAGGAATTGCGTTGTCAGTGTATGACAGATATTCCTCTATTTTTGCAATACACCGATTCCTCTTCTCATTGGGCCATTCATTGTATGGGCATCTGATGCAGTTTTCACTGTCTGTTAGGGAGACAAGAAAATAAATTATAATTTAACTATGCAGGGGGATATACAATATTGTAATGAAAGTTGCAATGTTTTTTAAAACTAGGGGGACAGATTAATTAAAATGTGAGTTTTTAAAATGAATGCCAGAGGTGTATATTTAAATATGAAGGAGGTACAATGAGCATATTTTAGCTTTGAGGTCGGTAGTTGTGACTCCCATCTTTTCAATGATTGCTCTACAGTCTAGATGCCGGATTAGTTGTTGAATGTTGGGGGACCTTCTGTTTTTTTCCCAAATGTTTCCAAAGAGGCAGCCATATTGAAAACATGAAATAAAAACATTTTGGTTGTATGTTGAAGGTCCATCGGATCAAGTTGCAGTAGAGCCATTTGTAAAGGCAGATCACAATGCAATTTATTATGTATCAGTTTGAATACTTCCTTCCAAAAGGGTTGTACTGAGGGGCATTGCCACTACACATATAATAGTGTCCCTTGCTCTCCACACTGTCTTCAGCATTGGGTTGTGCATTTATTAAGGCTATAGATTTTGGTATGAGATACCACCTATGGGTCAACTTGGTATGTGTTTGTCAAGCCAAGCTGGTCCGACGGGTAATGTCACCCACAAGCACCTCGCACTAGGCTGGAGGCTTAACCTGGAGATGGGACAGGAAGCACAGCAGTGGAGAGAGGCTGGAAGGCCGAACAGCGAAGTACCAAAGGAGTAAACAGTAGGGTAGTCAAACGGATCCGGGTCAAGGGCAGGCAGCAGAGGTTCAAGACGAGGTAACAGGCGTAGGGTCAAATTCGCAGAAAGGTTCAGAAGTAACAAACGCTAGGCACACCGAAATGATAACCGAGCACTGATGGGCTGTTGCAAGGGCTATTTAAGGCGTCCCGCGACGTGACGCGGCGTCATGACGCCGGCGCGCGTGCGTAACGACGCGGGCATCAAATCGCGCGCACGTTGCATCAGTCGCGCGCGCGTAATGGCGCGGGCGTCAAATCGCGCGCGCGCCGCTTGCGTGAGTGCGTCAAACACGGCGCCGTTGCGCGCCGGGACGCAAGGCGGCTTATGCGCTCCCGTCGTACGCTAGGACCTGGGACTCGGCGCTGGTGAGTAACCTTACAGTGTTCTGTCATTTCTAGTTGCTGCTTTATAGCACTCAGATAGAACTACATTAACATTCCAATTTAAAGTTGGTTTCCAAAAATACTGTTTAAAATGACTGATTTCACTAAAGGATAATATTATTTTAATAGATTTTTTTATTTAGCTTATTTATTGTAGAGAAACATGCTTTTTCAAGCATTTATACCAGTTCTGTTGGAAATCTCTCCTTCTGAACACAGCACACAGTCATAACAGCAGGGCTGGACTTTTAGTTTTAATGTCTTTCTGAATCCAGTGGGACAACTGTCTGAACACTGAGATCTTGGGACCTTAAACGAGGAAATACACTATTGTTATACTGAGGCTGAATTCTTCTTGTCAGACTTAAGGCAGTTGTTCAGTTGCCATTTCTTTTCATAGGAAACAGAAAAAAGAATGTTGTGAAGTTGAGGGAAAGGAGAAGAAGTAAGAAAGTGTAGCATGCTATCCAAGTGAAAGCAAAATGTAAAACATTGTGATTGAATCAGAATGGGGAAATAGAGAATAGAGAAAATCTATAGAAGCAGAAATCATAACAAAAACAAAAAAGAGGGTTGGAGAAGAGGCAATAAAGGTATGAGAGCAAAGAGGGGTGAAAAAAGAAGTGGTAAAAAAATGGGAAAAGTGAGCAATTGTGTAGAGAAAATTCAAGATTGAGAAAAGAGCAAAGAAAAGTGAGAATGATGGAGTGAAGAGAAATACTCAAGGAATGAGCATTTAGAGAAGTGAAGAAAATTGTTGATAGACAGAAATTAGTAAGGTGAGATGTGGAACCAATGAAAAAAACAGTTGAAGAAAACTGGTAAGGGCAAAATAAGATAGAAATGATGATGAGAAGACTGAATACCATTTCTTAATGCAATTTATATTTTTCATGGCAAAAACTTGTAATCTTGTGTTTCCAGATACTCATATATTTTAGGTTTATTAAATGGAGTTAAAATCTTGAAAACTCAAAATAAGAAAAAAGTGCATCTAAAAGCTGGTGAGTTCATGTAAATGTACATGGGAGCTGTATTTTTAAACATCAGGCATCAAGCTATGTTTCAGTTCTAGTTTTTGAGATAAATTAAAAATTTGGCACAAAAATTTAAAAATATGACTTCACTGGGTTCAAGAATAAAAAAAGAAAGCTAACATTTGATCTAAATGTGAATAATCTTAGTAATTAGGGGATCAATACGGAATCCCCAAAACAGTAGAATGAAAGAGATTCCAATTCATTTATGAAAATGGAGAAGAACAATGTTTTGTCTCCACGTTTGGAATGGTGAGTGAGGGCCTGAAGGGAGCAGAAGGGAAGCTGAACATGATTGGTAATTCCCACTCAACAAATCAACTCTTGGAGCTGCAGCAATTTCCATGGGCAGTCTTTGAGCTGCCAGTATGATACCCACTGGAATTCCTGCCCATAGAAATACTTTTGGGAAAAGTGAGAAAAGAAAAAGTCTCTGACCTTGTTGTTTTTGGTTTTCCATTGTATTTTTGCTGGAGTGATATTTAGTTTCCGATGTGTTGGGACCAAGGAGAAGTAGGTTCCGCATATTTTCCAAGCAGATTGCCGCCTCAAATCAGGATATAAATTGATAATCAGATACAAAGTAACAAACTCTCCATCTTCATTGAAAGAAAAAACATTTGTATAATTTGTATAATTTAAGTACTGAAATTTTCTCAGATATTGATGTATCTAAAATTGTAAGATAGGAGGCAATTAGTGATGAGTGAATCTTTCCTGTTTTAATTGACTAAAAATTTCCAGAAATTCAGCTACTGCACAAACTTTTTTTAATGTGACTGCAACTTTTTTGACACCACCAAGATGTTTCCTCTCTCGACGAAATTCTGCTGAATTTTTTGTAAAACTGCAGCAAAAAATAACCAATGGCGAAATGCGAAAAATTTTGCTCATCATCATTGTGACTGGATCATACCTTCTTACATCTGTCAGTTTCAGCCAACACCTTATTGAATAAGTTCAATGGAACCATTGTGATTGGATGTCTGTGACTGAACTGCCCTCAGGGGTTTAAATACCGGGGAATTCCCTACCAGTCATTTGAACTGAAGAAGCCACTCGGATAAGCGGAGAAATGTTTTCAAGAAAAAAACTCAGAAAATTCCAGTTGTTTTAGACTTAATTCTACTAGATACTGTATATCATGGCCTGGATGAATGAGAATCTTCATGGACTCATCACTAAACTTTACTGAAATTGAGTAGATGAATTTCCTAGAATGTCTTACATTTACTAAAAAATACGACATGAAAAGTCAGTGAGAGAAAAAGTCACATAAATGGAAACTTTTTCAAATTGTCGCCCCAAAAACAAGACTTTTCCGAACTGTCACACTGAAACCTCTACTTTTTCCAATTGGTGCACAAAAAAACAGTGTCAAATATCCAAAACCTCTAAAGTTTTTAGGCAAAAGAAAGATCTTCCAGAAAAAGGGAAGGGACGTCTGCCATTGACTTCTACATGGTCTTGGCAGGTTTTTGATGGCGAATTGTCGGATTTGGATTAACTACAGCTTAAAGCAACCGAAGGGATGCACTGGCTCATTGTCAGATTGTGGGAGGGGAGAAACTACTGCATTGTTGTTATATAAAAATGTAATGTGTACATTTAGCAAAATGTTTGTGTGTAGCATTTGGTTCATTCAGGAGGAAATAGCTAGGAGGCAGTTTGGGTCTGAGTGTTGGTAGCTAAGAAAAGGGGCTCTTAGGGGCCGAATTAAGAATGCTTGAGCCTTCACGTACAGTATTTCCAGGTGCAAAGAACACACTCATGCTGTTAGTCACTAACAGATTTCCTCTGATCCCATTGGATGATTCCAATAGAACCTAGCAATTTGCAGCACACTGTGGACACACAACATGAGTAGAAAAAAATCTAAGGTTTTAAGAACGCTCTGATTTTAAACTTTAAAATCTATAAGAAAAGAAAATTATCAAATCTAATTGTGAGAAAGAATTATGCAAAACTCACTACTGTGTAGGTGGCCCTTTAAGGAAGACAACAATAATATTTTAATTAAAATGACACTATACTCCCCTAGTTCTCTATAGAAGTTGATGAAAAACGTAATTACACATGGAAACCAATTCACCAATGAGAATTCTACTGACTGAAAACTTCATTAAAGATGCAAGAGAAGTGACCAGTGAGAATGCTGATTCCCTGTGTCAGGCCCCTTGCTGGTACCTTACATATAGAGATAATGATGGCATTTTCCTGTCATTATATGGCACAGGAATCAGACATGGGGATAAAGGGACAGACTTGTTCAGTGCTGGGAAACTGTGCTTATTGCTCCCAACTCCAATTGCAGGAACAGAGAACAGGGAGCCGGATTTACTCACATCAGCTGGGATTCTCATTGGGGGATTCTTTTGCATTTCAATGCTGCCAATGCGGGCACTGGGGAGCCTGAAAAGTTTTATTGCGCAATATTGCTTTAAGAATACAACCCTGATGTTGCTGGACTACAGCTCCCAGCATGCCTCACCCTTCATTATATGTTATATTATTCTGGGATTTGTAGTCCGGCAACAGCTGAGTAACATTTGGTTGAGCCGCGCTGTGCCGCAGGGTTTAGTGTTGAATTAGCGCGAATGAAATGATTTTCACCTTAGTAAACATAAAGGCACAAGTATAAAGCTGTAACAGTATAAAGCTCACCTTGTACCTGTAATTATAAACCTTCTTGCTCATCCCAGAGGTACCCAGGCCCGGTGAGTGATGCATATAATGCAGCGCCTTAACAAACATATCAGCAGCATAAATCATGTTGAAAGTATGAAATCCACTATTATACATGGGAATTTCTGCAATGCTTTCTTGCTCAGAGCAATTATGAAGACGCTGTATATACTGCTTTTTATGCAAACAGAAATTATATTGTAACCAAATATATTCAAGCAACTTGTCGTCGGGGTATCTGGATGGGTTAAACCCCTTTGAGAACTGTGCGTATGGGGAATTACTGGGGTAATTTTCTTTATTTTGCATTAATAGCAAACTGCCATGGAACACTTTATGGGAGAAATCTATAAGATGATTATAATATAACCAGTTAGAGGTCAGTATAAATGTCTTATCACTCAGCATGTCATATAGATATTTAAACTGTAATATGTTTAAATTAACAGCGCCACAAAAAATAATAACATTGGCTGAGGCTTTTTTTAAGATTTCCCTGTAAAATATGTTCCCATTATTTATATTAGTTATCCTTAGTGTGAACTCGATGCAGACGTTTTCCCTGGAGAGATAATATTTCAGCAGTTGGTGGTCTCTCTCCCCCCTCTCATCATTGGATACAATAATCCCAACCCAGTTCCATTGGAAATACTTTGCTATTTTGCTTATAAGAACATAATAACCGGCATCACTTTCTGTTGTCCGGAAAAAGTACGGGAAGGTGGATCTGTCGCTCAGCGCCGGGTCTGTCGCTCCGTAACTGATCTGTAATTATAGAAATATGATCAAAATCTGTCAAAAAAGTTAAGGTAAAGAACAAGAATGTGGAGTAAAAGTTCATAATCTGTACAAAAATGCCCTCTATTACAGCACTAACAGTTCATCACATTAAAAAAAGAAACTGCCCAGGAAGAACACTAATTAAGAGTAGAGATGTAGCGAACTGTTCGCCAGAGAACTAATTCGCACGAAAATCGGGTGTTCGCAATTTCGCAAGTTCGCGAACTTTTAGCGAAGTTCGCAATTTTGGGTTCGCCTTAGCTGGAGCCAAATTTTGACCTCTCACCCCAGAGCCAGCAGATACATGGCAGCCAATCAGGCAGCTCTCCCTCCTGGACCACCCCCGGACCAGTAGTGACATTGCATTGCAATAAAATCACCTGAGCGATGTTTTTCCACCAGCAATAATATATTCCGTATCCAGTACTGCGGCGTTTTGTCTTTGCGTGTGAACCGGCTGTAACCTTTACACGACTTGATTGGCATGTAGACGCCGGACGTTTTAAAGCAGTTTATTACACAAGTTTAGAAATGTAGTGTGATTTCTGCCCTTTACAGCACAAAATGCAACGTGTCAACAAAGTATTTTTCAGATAAATTTTTGCCCTTGATCCCCCTCCTGCATGCCACTGTCCAGGTCGTGGCACCCTTTAAACAACTTTAAAATCAGTTTTCCCTGGCCACTCCATGTCAACACTTACTGGGATAGCCCCTCCCCTCTGCTCCCATCAGAAGGCCCCTCCCCAAAGCTTTAAAAGACCAACCCTACCTCCACTCCGGTGTCTTTTTTGTCCTTCTGCCTCACTTTTTGTTTTGCTCCCATTGGAAGCAAATTTTTCTTTTTAGCCTTGGGGAAGCATTAGGGCTGCCTGAAAGCGTCCTAGGGACTGGGGTTTTTGGTTATAGAGATCTTTTATCCCCCCAAGCACATTACCTCATTTTTTTTTGGAGTCCTTTATGTCTGGGCTCTGGTATCAGGAGGGCACGGTGGTGCTATGGCCGGTATCACTTGTTTGTCCTTGATCCATGTGCTCTCCCAGCTGCGGGTAGCAGGTCTGGTGGCAGGTGCTTATCCCCCCATCTGTGTGCCCTACTGGGCCTGCTTGTGAAGCGTCCAGCGGCAGTGGAGTGTGTGGCCCCTACACTCCTCCTCATTTTTACAGATGGGAGAGGGAGGTGGCAGTTAGCTAAGCATCAGGAAACATGGACTTAGTTAGCGGCCTGAGCCTTATGGCCTCCTTTCCTTATTTCCCCTATACTGGGGCATTTATTTTTTTCTTTAAATGGAGGATTCCAGGTTTCAGAGCCAGCTGCCTTCCTCACAAGTCTTTTCCAAGGTTGAGGTAATAAAAAAAAAAAAAAAATAAAAAAAAAGGTGCCATTCAAGCCAGCACACAGAGGTAATGCTCAAGATGCAAGCTTGATTTCCAAAATCTCAACACTTGGAGCAAATTGGTAAGTCTGCAATTTTGTCTATTCTGGGAGCTGTGCAAATGCAATGCCTGTTGGAGCAGACACCAGTTAGTAGGTAAATAGGTAATAACTGGGCAGGGCAGTATTCAGCTGTAGGTAATGGGGTAGATAGGTCCCCTCCCCCCTTCCTTCCTTCCCTTTCTCCTTCCTGGCTGTGAGGATGAAGCCCCAGGAGTATGAGGTAAGGTCTCTGTGTTACACTTATGTTTTGGTGCCGTAAGTTGCTGTTACTTCCCTTCATACTGCTTCTCATAAAGAGTTGGGCTAGTCTTTTTAAGCTAGGGAACTGGTGTCTGCAATATTTATATGTAACCTGGCTCAGCCAGTGTGTACATGGGAATATGTGCCAGCCTGGAATGGGCAGCATGGCACATGGCTCTGTAGCAGAATCTTTATGGGCCAGATTATTGGAACAGCCTACTGAATGTATATGTTAAATCACTTCAGTGGTTCCCTATGCATAATATACCATCCATGCTGAATGTATATGTTAAATCATTTCAGTAAAATACTATCTATGCTGAATGCATAGGTTAATTAATTTCAGTGGTTGCTATGTTAAACCATTTCAGTGGTTTCCATTTGTAATATACCATATATGCTGATTGTATATGTTAAATTATTTCAGTGGTTGCTATGGGCAATATACCATCTATGCTGAATGTATATGTTAAATAATTTCAGTGGTTCCCATGCATAAGATACCACCTAGGCTGAATGGATATGTTAAATCATTTCTGTGGTTGCTATGGGCAATATACTATTTATGCTTAATGTATATGTTAAATCATTTTAGTGGTTGCTATGGGCAATTTACCATTTATACTGGATGTATAGATTAAGTAATTCCAGTAAAATACCATCGATGCTGAATGTATAGGGTAAACATATTAGTGGGTAATATTCCATGTAATACTGAATGTATAGGTTCAAACACTTGAGCGGTCCTCATGCAGGGTAATATGCCATTTAAACTGATATGTATGTTAAAACACATCTGTAGTTGCCTGGCAGGCTTAGATAACTAACAATTTGAATGTATATGTTGCAGCATTTTATCGGTTCTGTGGGTTAAGGCAATGTCCATACTGTATTGATTCAGTTTTGGGTCATATTGGCTTATGCAGCTTACAGGTAAGTAGGGGTAACATTATCACTGATAGTGACCCTGTATCATGCTTGTTTAAACAACATTTATTTTGGTTTAAAGCATAGTTTCTATTGAAATGGGCTGTTTGGGTATTGCTCACCCATTGACTATGGCTTATGTAGGAGCAACAGCCAAGCAGGATAATGTAGTTTGCATGTTAATGCAGTCCCTACGCTGTATTTTATTTGTGTTTAAGGTAGTGGTCAACTGACTTACAGGGTACAACCAAGCAGAATTGTGTTGTATATGTATTATATCGAACAGAGGTGTTGCATGCAGGTATTATACTGTATATTTGTAAAAAGCTAAATTTTGAGGGGGCAACAACACAGTGTATATGTATTTTTCTCTTCTTTCAATACAGGACCAGTACAAACAGCCAGACTGTGTTTAGGTAGGATACACTGGTCTGAAACCAGCAGCCATCTTGGCTTCATATGCACCGTTATATTGTGTAGGGGCTAAGGGTAACACTCGGGGTGCAGACAGGTATTACACACTGCGTATGCACTGGCATGCTACAGCTGTTCAAATTATGTGTATGGGTTTAATGTGACTTAACTCGGAGTTTTAGCCTTACTGTAGACACAGTAGTCATGTTATTTTCAAATTACGTTATGGTTTCAGATCTGTTAGGTGCTGGTTTTTCTCAAGACTAGTGGTTGGAGGATTCCCACTACGGCTGTGCTGCTGGGGTAAGTGTTATAAATGTTTATCACTTTTTTTCTTTATATTGCCAGGGCTTCTGATCTGGCAGATACTTCTAGGAACAAGGAGCGGCTCAGAGGAACGTGGCTCACAATGCCTTGTAGGTTTCCATGGTTATCCATATAGCAGGGCATTATGCTAGAAGCCTGATCAATAGGGCTCTGTATGGTCAATAAACATTCCTGGCTCTGGACACTGATTGGTTCACCATTTAAGTCCAGTATTCAGTGGGTGCATCGGTTTAAAGAACTTCTTGTATATGGGACTACAGAGATAGTAATCTGTATAGGCAACTATGGCCATGACTAGTGCATCATTTTCAGGCCTTGCTGTTGGGGTAGATAGTAAGATAGGCCTGTCCAGTATCCTTGGTCAGGTACATAGAGGGGCCAGTTAGCGGACTAAGTTTAGTCTCAGAGGCCACATATTACAACTGTCACATTTAGAATCTTAGAAGGGTGCTTGAACCATCAGCAGGCTAAGGCTATGGGACAGACCCATCAGCTAAGTGGTCTATGGGTTTGAGCACTGTCATACTGTTGGTATGGGTCGGTTTCCTTTTATATCTATAGGGGGATAACTGTCCCCTTACCTAGATTTAATCCTTTCTTTACCTGGGTCTTCACTTCCTGTTGGTGCCCTTATTTGAGAGCATGCAAATGAGTTATAGGTTCTAGATCCAGTCTACATGATGAAATCTATTATCCTTGTTAAGGTATATATCCTCATAGGAGAGAGAAAAAAAAAAAAGCATTTCTGCAAATGCCAGTCTTGTGGGCATGTATTACAGCTGGACCCCCATTCTATTTTGCGCAGATCCTGTAGTGCCATCCAAATTATGCTTGGGCAGGGTACCAGGAGTGTAGGGTTAGGATCAGCCTTGTCTGAAGCTTTCCTCATGCGGTTTCCTCACAGAGGCGGGCACTGTTCACTTCCAGTGGTGGCATGTAGTCTCTGGGGGTTAGTATTGGCAAACCATTTGTTAATATGTTTGGTAGGTATCAAACTGGCTACTTGGTAGGCTTTTGTGAAGGGTACCATTTTAGAGCCTGTGGGACTTACAAGGCTCTTGACTGGTTGGATTTGCTGGGTTAGTTTCAGGGGTCTCATGCTTAGCTAGATTTTTTCCCAACTGGACTCCTGGAATGATTCATGGGTTTTGGGGTCTAGGACATGGGCAGGCCCTTATGCACTCTGTAGACATCAGGAGGAGTGACATATCTACAAGATGCGTATGTTTTGCAGGGGTAAACAAGAAGGCTATATTAGTATTAGCTTGTCCTGGTCTGATACAGGTAGAATGTCATTGACTGTTTTTTTGTTTTTTTTTTTGTTTCCCCTGCTAAGTCTTTTCCTCAGGTGTTTACTACTTTAGCGGTTTCCAGCAGTGATTGCTGGGAGAGCACGTTGTTTCAGGCGTGCTGGTAAGTAGTGGAAGTAAGAAGACCTTCGGGTCTAACTATCCTCCTTCCTTATCGGTAAGTGTTTGGTCCTCTTTCCCCAGATGTGGGTTGCACATTTTGGTATCATTATTTTGGTGTGGGCTTTACCTTTTTATAGGTAAAGTCGTTACCCTGGCGATTCACACAGCTCAATCATCTTTGATTTCAGCCCCGATTCCTGGGCAGATATAGGGTTCACAGGTTTTTACCAGATATTGGTTTCTACACCCCACAGTGGGGTTTTCACTTGGTTTGGGATGTTTCTGGAATAGATTTATACTCTGGGATCCAGACTTCCTTCCTTTGTGGAACTTTTACCCTCCCGATTAGGGATATTAGCTTGCTATGTCCCAGTAAGTGTTGACATGGAGTGGCCAGGGAATGAGGAAAATTGTATCATACTTACCTTGATTTTCCTTTCCTGGCCACTCCATGTCAAGATTCCCACCCTTTTTCGGTAAGTTTCTAGAAGCTCATTACTAGACACCGGAGTGGAGGTAGGGTTGGTCTTTTAAAGCTTTGGGGAGGGTCCTTCTGATGGGAGCAGAGGGGAGGGGCTATCCCAGTAAGTGTTGACATGGAGTGGCCAGGAAAGGAAAATCACGGTAAGTATGATACAATTTTCCTCATTCTGGCCAGAAATGGCTTTTCTAGGTTTTAAAGTTCGCCTTCCCATTGAAGTCTATGGGGTTCGCAAAGTTTGCAAAAGTTCGCAAACGGGTTCGCAAACTTTTTTTGTGAGGTTCGCTACATCTCTAATTAAGAGCATAAAAACAATTGATTATCTGCAGGAACATCGAATATTTCATAATAATAAAAAGCTGTATAATAAAAGTCCTTTTCAAATTAAACTTGAAACTCAAATTCCCTTTTTATTAACACATCCAAACCCATTATAAAGGAATTTAAAAATCCCGGCTGTCAATCACATATAGCCTGTCCCGCCCCTATGCCTTAGTCATAGAGGCGGGATATCTGGATAATCTCTGTGCTATAAGCACAATTTAGTCTGATCAAAAGACTTTATCGGACATTGGGCCAGATTCAGTTCAGTGAGATTCAATTTGAGATGCAATTCAATTCTGAAATGGTTTAACACACAGAAACTCTTTTAAAATCTTTGTAAAAGTTTTTTCTTCTCCAATCAAATCTCCCCCATGAGTTTTCACATGATAAACCACGAGATAACTTTTTCTCACTTTTTTGAATTAAATTTCTGAATTTAATTGCATCTCAAATTGAATCTCTCCCATCAGTTTTCATGTGATAAACCTTTTTCTCACTGAATTGAATCTGGCCCATTGTTTTTTTTTTTAATTATCTCTTAAAGGGAACCTGTTACCCAGATATAAAATGCTGTATAATAACAGTCTTTTTCAAGTTAAACACAAAACATCCATACCTTATATAAATTAATTTAAAAATCTCAGCTGTCAATTGTATTTTGCCTTCCCTTCCACTATGCCTAAGGCGCAGAAAATACTTTCACTTTAATTTCTGCACTTCCTAGATTTCACTGACCTCCTCACATGCCCCTCCCACCTCACTGTCTATAATTGTGTTGCCTATACATGGGTGTGTGAATCAGGTCTTCCTGTATAGCCGCCTACAATGGATTTTGGGATAATGCAAACCTTGCCTCCACAAAATGGTGCCTTCCTGTAGGCTCAGTAGTGGATACCAAAATAATGAATGAGAGAAGCTTAGTAAAAAAAAAAAGTAAAAAAATAGTTCAATTTGTTTTGCTCAACTATCATGATAGCATAGGATTTGGAATTATTGCTGAATTTTATGCAGTGAAAGTTCTGGATCCCATAATAGTGCAGAGAAGGATGCTCATGTTCTGCTCAACCTGTAGAACTATGGGATACACAAACGAGAGAGGATCTCAATCTTGATGTTTGTAACATAGTAACATAGTAAGTTGGGTTGAAAAAAGACGTACATCCATCACGTTCAACCATATTGCCTATATATAACCTGCCTAACTGCTAGTTGATCCAGAGGAAGGCAAAAAACCCCATCTGAAGCCTCTCTAATTTGCCGCAGAGGGGAAAAAATTCCTTCCTGACTCCAAGATGGCAATCGGACCAGTCCCTGGGGCAACTTGTACTGAGAGCTATCTCCCATAACCCATGTGTGATTGTTTGCCCCAAAAATAGTAGCTATCCCCAAGTGCATTTGTTTTGTTGTATATTTCCCACATGGGGGCAGGAAGTTAGCTAGGAGATATATGAATATATGAAGATATACATCATTTGAATTTTTGCACTGACTGCACGTTGTGTTGGAAGCTGTTCTGTGGGTGAATATTATTAAACTGGAAATTTAGGAGAAATTTGTAATAAAGAGACATGGAAATTTATGTCTGAATGTCACATTTTATGACCCTTATGGTGCTGGATGATAATGTTCAAGAAACCACCCAGAAACATTGCCATCTGAACATAGAGGCTGGTACCCAGAGGTTATATGGGGGGTTAAAACAGATAGATTAAAGATTCCCCTGATAATGTTACACAAGTTCAGACATATATTGTGGGTTTTCTTTTCCAATTACAATTTTTGTTCATTTGCTAATGTGTAATGGCTGGAAGTAAAGATGAAACTTCTCACCTGTGTGTAACCGAACACACTCAGTATCTGGGCTATGGGAATAGTTGTCTCTGAGGTGAGATCCCCAATAAACCCAGCAATGTTTCTCTTTCCCACACAGGAGTAATTGGGAACCGGCTCCCTGGTACCAGATAATATCTGTAATACGCTCCTCACTGCCCTCCGCAGGTCCCCACAGGAATCGTATATAAGGTATCCGAGTGTTTTGTTGGGTAATATGTCAGGTTTCTTGTTAAAATACTCAACTACATAAAGAAAATCCACAAGGTATTTGTAATTTTGAGCACTTGGACTGGAAAAGAAAAAAAAAACTCAATTGAGGGAAAATATCAGTATAGGAAAAAGTTGTAAAATGTTGTATAAAAATGTCATTTGTGCGCCGAATTATTCAGAACAATTTTCCATCAAAAAATTTTTGTTAAAAAGTGCCCGTGACTATTGTGTAGGACCTTGTTGAGAATAAGCCATACCCATGAAATTACCCAGATATTTTTTTTTAAGGCAAAATGTCTCTGCCATAACCAAAATGTCGGGGGGAAAAATGTCTCTGCCATAATCAAAATGTCACGTGTTCATTGGTTAATTTGGCTTAAGTCTGTATAAAGTCATTTTTTTGTCTCACAAATGGCATTTTCATAGATCAATAATGACAATTTTTGGCGTGTATACAACACTTTTTAAAATTTGGCAGCATTACAACAAATTCCTAAAACTCTAAGCTACCTTCTGTGAATGTGTCATTGCCTACATGTGTCATTGAAACATAATGTGTCTCTCAATGTTGACAAGACAAAAGAGTTGATTGTTGACTTCAGGAAGACCAAGGCTGTCCATCTCCCACTCAGCATTGATGGTGTCACAGTAGAGAGAGTGAAGAGCACTAAGTTCCTCGGTGTTCATGTCACAGAGGACCTGTCCTGGACCATAAACATCAACTCACTGACAAAAAGAGCCCAGTAGTGTCTGCACTTTCTGTGACGACTGAAGAAGGTGCACCTCCCCAAATCCATCCTTAGCACTTTCTATAGAGGCACCATAGAGAGCATCCTGACCAGCTGTATCACAGTCTGATATGGCAGAGCCCTTCAGAGGATTGTGCGGACCACTGAGCGCATCATCGGCAACTCTCTACCCAGTCTGCAGGATATTTACACCTCACGCTGCCTTCGTAAAGCCATTAGCATAATTGTTGCCCCCTACCATCCTTCCCATAAATTGTTTACTCCTCTTCCATCTGGAAGACGGCTCTTCAGCATCTGGAGCAAGTCTGTGAGATTGTGCAATAGTTTCTTTCCCCAAGCAGTCCGGCTCCTGAACACCATGCTGCCCTCCTCCACACTAGACTCTTTACTTCACACTTTTCTGGACTCCATAACACTGCATAATATTGTACACAACACTATTCTTTTCTTTTACTTAATATAGCTTTAAGTGTGTATGTTTACACTCATAATTATGAGAACATTGTCCCATTTTTGCACAAACTTGCATATTGCACATTTATTGTATTGCACAACGGAAAGGGAAAAACCCACAATGTTTACAATGCTGCTTACCCTTCTCCAATCATTGTAATATTGCACTATTCTTATATTGTACTGTTTATTTATTTAGCCATTTAATCACTGCACAGTTCTGTGTTGCACTTTTTTTTACTGTGTATACCATTTCATATTATACTGTATATTATACTATATATTCATTATATTGTATATTCTTTATATCTTGTGTATTGCACCTTTTTGGTCCAGGAGGATGATAGTTTGTCCCACTGTGTACATGTAAGTATATTGTTGGGATGACAATGAAACTCTTACTTACTTTCTTATGACATTTTTACAATTTGGCGACCGACACTTTGAGAGCTGTTTACTTACCGACACTTTTGTGAACCTCCCCCAACGTTTGTAGTTATTTATATAAAAAAAATAGCACTTTTATGTGTGTTCTACATATTAGCATAAGTGTGGCTTAGAAACCATTGTTATTGTCTATATCAGATATTTATAAATTAACAGAAGAAACTGCACCAAACCCAATATTTTGGGATTCAGCCAAACCCTGAATCCTTTGTGAAAAACTGGACTGAATCTAAATCCTAATTAACATATGCATATTAGAATAAGGAAGGGACAAAGAGAAAGATTTTCCAACTTCTTTGACAAAAAGTCACATGATATTAAGGATTAGGTTCGGCCAGGCACATGGTTGTGGGTGAATCCTGCTGAAAAAGGCAGACTCTTGGCCGAACCAAATTCTGGATTCGGTGCATCCCTAGAAGAAACTCAATATTATTCATTGAAAGAAAACAGTAATGTTAGTGGGAAAGGATGGGAAGTGATCACAACATACAAAACTTCTTAGAAATGTTGGTTCCACTGAGAATCACTGACAAGTGTGGAATTTCTTTTAACATCTTAAGAATAAGGCGAGTGCTTTCAACCAACTGACCAGTAACTGCTCCCTGCAGATTGGTTACTGTGGGGAATTAGACCAGTATTAGGCTTTGCACCTTTTATTACATTGAATCTCTTTATTTTCTTTACTCTACCAACCCAGAATAGTACGGGGCCATATTTCCACACAGATGTAACTAAGAGGCAATGGGGCAGTTTGGCTATCTGCATGAGTAACCACAACATCCAACTTTTGGCCCTCCGGTTGGATTAGTTGGATAAATCTCTTAAGCAAATTGTACCAAACTTATTTAGTTTACTGTCAAAAAACGCACAACTCACGAGGCACACGTCAGTCCTATGAAATAATCTTCTGGCTGAAACATACTGACAGTCATCACCCCCCCGATCATGATGTCTCCTTCCTGGATATATTGATATTCCTCAACCGTTTTAATGATCTCCAGACGACAGGCGGCTTTGGTGATCGGGGTCTCGGATCTGCAGGGTCCCACACACATTACAATTAGATAGAGAAAGATTTGTATTACAGGATTGTGCCTCAGCATTATGCACCCCATAGGTGACATAATGTACCCCAACACAAGGCAGAGGGTCAGAGCATTTCCCCAGCAGTCATCAAGGGAAGTCCCCATAATGAATAGAGTATTTGCTGCATGTGTAGAACACTGTAAGAGACTGGCAAATCCAACTGTCATTTTATAGAGAGCAGGGAGAGGATTTTAACAATAAAATAAATATAGGCACTGGCACCTGGGGGAGCTCTGCTTTATTATGGAAGTGTGTATTATTATTAGAGAGCCCAAAGTATAATGACTTAATGTCTTATTTTGGCTCCTCAGTGGGTGTACCTGCTCTAATACTTTGCACACTGTATTGAATTAACACTAGGCAGATGTTAAGTACATTATAAATAATAACAAATAAATTATATTTCAATATGTATATATAGGCCTGAAGATGCAAGCAGTGGCCATAAGGGCAATAGCACACAGTGTGTATATCCACTTCTCTCTGATCAGCTTAGGGAGAGCCGGGAGTGGGGATATTATGGAGGTGTGTACTGGCTCTATCCCCACTCCTGGCTCTCCCTAAGCTGATCAGAAAACCCTGCACTACACTGATGAGCCACAAGAAGGATGAAACCGGTCTGTAGTTGGGAATCTGATCAGCTATTATCCTGGCTTCTGCTTTAAACCCAGTGGGTGAGCTTTAGCCTTATAGTCTAAATAGTCTTATCAGCTGCAGTAAGAAGCAAACACGGGTTGCATTAATACATAGTAACATACATAGTCCACCAAGTTCAACCATAATGCCTATATATATAACTTGCCTAACTGCCAGTTGATCCAGAGGAAGGCAAAAACCCCACCTGAAGCCTCTCTAAGTTGCCTGGACAAACAGTATAGATATGTTAATGACTTTAATGAACCACTAACAATTAACAGGTTAAGATAATATTATTTATTGATAATCGGTTGAGGATTCAAAAAAAAAATCTTTGTGGGAAGATTAACAATACAGGAAGTGTGAAAAATATTAAGTCAAATATGTTTTACATTTACAACTTATATAAAGAATATCATTTTAAATATAAAAAAATGCATGCATTTTGATGCTGGATATGACATTTTTGTTGGAATGCAGGATTGTATATCCCTGATACAGTCACTTTGAGGATCTAGTTCAATTCACAAATCTGAACCAAGCGAAATAGACTTTGACGAAAAGGGAAACAAAGAAA
Organism: Xenopus tropicalis; assembly: GCF_000004195.4. Taxonomy (NCBI): domain Eukaryota; kingdom Metazoa; phylum Chordata; class Amphibia; order Anura; family Pipidae; genus Xenopus; species Xenopus tropicalis. The sequence continues at coordinate 7,056,002 of NC_030677.2, forward strand.
AAATGTTGCTCTTTGATAAATTACCGAATTTTGCTAATTCGCTTGGCAAAACGATTTGAAAATTATCAAGCACTTAGCTTTTCCACTAGCAAAAAGTTTCCTTCGCCCTTTGGTAAATCGGATGGAATATATTCTCAGGTACTGAGAGAGCTTAGTTCAGTTTTAGCCACTATTTCTAATTTTCTCAGGCTCCCTTTCATTTGGGATCTATGGATTGAAGAAAAGATAATGTAATTATTAAATCTCTAATTATTTAATCTGCCTGTTAAATATTCTTTTCTGTTCATTTCTGGCTTAAATAATATAATGTAACATTTGGGTAGAAATATACAGAAGAGGAGGCCACAGCTTGAAGAGATTATGGCAAATATCTCCACACACACAGTGTTTTTGCCTTTGGTGCTCAGATAGGCCGGGATCATTGTGATCCAAACACTGCAGAAGAGCAGCATGCTGAAAGTGATGTACTTGGCCTCATTAAAACTGTCCGGTAAGCTCCGAGCTAAAAATGCTAAAACAAAACTAACAGCTGCCAGAAGCCCCATATACCCAATAACTGAGTAAAAGCCAATAGCTGAGCCCTCATTGCACTGAATGATGATGGTTCCAGGGGAAGTGTGAATGTCCAGTTCCTGAAAGGGAGGAGAAATGGCCAACCAAGTCATGCAGATGATTATTTGAATGGATGAGCAGAACAAGACTACAGAATTGGACATTTTGACTCCCAGCCATTTTCTCCATGAGCTCCCTGGCTTGGTGGCTTTGAAAGCAACACAAACCATGATAGTCTTGGCCAGGAGAGAAGAGACAGCTATGGAGAAGGTGATTCCAAAAGTGATGATGCGCAGCATGCAGGTTATATCCACAGGGCGACCGAGGAACAGAAACACACTGAGGAAGCTCAGCTTGATGGAGACAAGGAGGAGGAAGCTCAGGCTCCGGTTGTTGGCTCTCACTATGGGGGTGTCCCGGTAGAAAATGAAAACTCCCAATATTATTACTGTTTTAAGGAGTAAAAGGGCTGAAATGACTGAAAAAAATACAGGAATTGCATTGTCAGTGTATGACAGATATTCCTCTATTTTTGCAATACACTGATTCCTCTTCTCATTGGGCCATTCATTGTATGGGCATCTGATGCAGTTTTCACTGTCTGTTAGGGTGACAAGAAAATAAATTATAATTTAACCGTGCAAGGGGGATATACAATATTGTAATGAAAGCTGCAATGTTTTTTAAAACTGAGAAATATGGAAATTTATGGCCTTCTCTTGTTTGTAGTTGCTGCTTTATAGCACTCAGTTAGAACTACATTAACATTAAAGTTTTTATTACATCGATATTCCATCAAACTGTCATTTCTTCAAGTTTAGATACCAGGACAAAAAGTTTTGAATAGGCACACCATTTCAATATGGGTATATTTTTGGGTTTGTGGTAAATTATATTTTGCCTCTTCAAATTGCCATAGTGAGGTTACAATATAGAGATGACCTATGGCAGTTAGGCCCCTAGTGACCCATTCCTGGAGGGAGATGTATGGAAGCAAGTATTTTAGTGCTGTGAGTGCTGTTACTATAGATGGAAGGGTACCAAGCTGTAAAGCTGTATTTGTAGGTTGCTTTGTCCCATACACTTAATGGTAGTTTGTGGTAGGTAGTAGGATCTTAGTTAAGGGCCTCGTCTGTTTGGGGATCCATAAAAGTTTACCTAGGTTTCCATCTACTTTTGTAGCATGTTGGTGAGTGCATTTAAATCACAATCTTTCACATTGAGGGTATATATTTTGCTTTAATATTGGGACTTCCCAGACCTCCAAAGTTCTAGGGTATTTTGAGTAAGTAAAGGTTTGGTGGTTTGTTTTGCCTCTTAAAGGACAACGCAAGGTTAATATAAATTAAAAGCAAGTCTAAAGGCATTCTTTTTAAGTACTTACTGCATATCTAAATTCCCAGATCCCTGCTTGCTTCTCTGAGATATGGTGCTGGCAGCCTACAGCAGTGTGAAGCCTACAGTGACATCACTGAAATCTCTCTCCCCTTCCTGTAGGTGCCAGCGGCAGCCTTCCTATTCTCTGAGCATGTGTGTAACTTGATCCTTTCTGCTGTTCTGAGCTACACATGCCCACCAGCCAATCAGAAATGGAACTGGCAGAGGGTAGTGGGGGAGGGAATGAAACACATGTGCAGTATGAAGCAAGGAGGGAAAGGAAGGGAGAATACCTTTTTAAAGATGGCTGCCTGTTCTAGAAAATGTGAAGTAAGTGTGACTGAGTAAATATTTGATTAGGTGAGCTAAAAGTGTAGCGTTTTTACTAAACAATAGGAGGACTATGGGGCAGTATGCTTTTTACATTTTGACTTGCATTCTCCTTTAAACTTATTAATGGTACATTGTGTAGTTGGTAAATATTAAGAAGGCAAAGCTACATGTAGGGATTTAAATAAATAGAATCTTTGGAAGGTTATAGCTATGTTTATATCCCATGAAGGACGTGTTTCAGGCAGGATGTGTTTTGGTGGGATTGATCTTTTACCATGAGAATGAATTTAGCCAGTTATTGTGTAGGGTTACTGAGGATCGACAGTACACCATCAGCAAAAAGCCCTATCATGATTAAAGGGAGTGACTAGCCCTGTGATGCCTGGGTTCTTCATCAGTGCTAAAATCAAGTGTAGCAATGGGCAGCCTTGTCTGGTGCTATTAGTGAGCAACACGCACTGTACAAGCTTTCACAGAGGGCTTACAATATAGAGGTTGTATTATTATTTGAGATTGGTGGTATGTCTATACCTAAGAGGGCACAATCAAACCAAGTTCATAGTTCTATCAAGGCTTTTGTGATTTGAGAGTTAGTTTGGGGGTCTTGGGGAGTAATAAGTATAATCTCTGGCTTTGGGATGTTCAGCTGTCCACATGTATGTTAAGCCATATATATGTAGTATGTTCCAAATGATATTTGGACTGCTGCTTGAGTATTTTAGATTGTTTTGAGTATAGGTATAGTTATATACCATAATGTAAAATTAGAATTTGGTACTGAAGAAATGCAGCTTCGTAATGATTAATTCAGTTCACATATTATCTACTGAGGCTTATTTTATTTGAATTTATTGTTATTTTTTATTTAGCTTATTTATTGTAGAGAAACATGCTTTTTCAAGCATTTATACCAGTTCTGTTGGAAATCTCTCCTTCTGAACACAGCACACAGTCATAACAGCAGGGCTGGACTTTTAGTTTTAATGTCTTTCTGAATCCAGTGGGACAACTGTCTGAACACTGAGATATTGGGACCTTAAACAAGGAAATACACTATTGTTATACTGAGGCTGAATTCTTCTTGTCAGACTTAAGGCAATTGTTCAGTTGCCGTTTCTTCTCAAAGCAAACAGAAAAAATAATGTTGGAAAGTTGAGGGAAAGGAGAAGAAGTAAGAAAGTGTAGCATGCTATCCAAGTGAAAGCAAAAAGTTAAACATTGTGGTTGAATCAGACTGGGGAAATAGAGAATAGAGAAAATTTGTAGAAGCAAAAATCATAACAGACAAAAAAGAGGGTTGGAGAAGGGCAATAACGGTATGAGAGCAAAGAGGGGGGAAAAAAGAAGTGAAAAAAAAATGGGAAAAGTGAGCAATTATGTAGAGAAGGGGGATGTAAACATTCAAGAGTGAGCAAAGAAAGGTGACAATGATGGAGTGAAGAGAAATACTCAAGGAACGAGCATATAGAGAAGTGAAGAAAATTGTTGATAGAGAGAAATTAGAAAGGTGAGATGTGGAACCAATGAAAAAATAATTCGAAGAAAACTGGTAACGACAAAATAAGATAGAAATGATGACCAGAAGACTGAATACCATTTCTTAATGCAATTTATATTTTTCATGGCAAAAACTTGTAATCTTGTGTTTCCAGATACTCATATATTTTAGGTTTATTAAATGGAGTTAAAATCTTGAAAACTCAAAATAAGAAAAAAGTGCATCTAAAAGCTGGTGAGTTCATGTAAATGTACATGGGAGCTGTATTTTTAAACATTGGGCATCAAGCTATGTTTCAGTTTCAATTTTTTAGATAAATTAAAAATTTGGCTGAAAAATTGAAAATGAAGGGTCAAATATGACTTCACTGGGTTCAAGAAAAAAAAAAAGCTAACATTTGATCACTAAATGTGAATAATCTTAGTAATTAGGGGATCAATACAGAATCCCCACAACAGTAGAATGAAAGAGCTTCCAATTCATTTATGAAAATGGAGAAGAACAATGTTTTGTCTCCACGTTTGGAATGGTGAGTGAGGGCCTGAAGGGAGCAGAAGGGAAGCTGAACATGATTGGTAACTCCCACTCTTGGAGCTGCAGCAATTTCCATGGGCAGAAATTCCAGTGGGTTGTCTTGGAGCTGCCAGTATGATATCCACTGGAATTCCTGCCCATGGAAATACTTTTGGGAAATGTGAGAAAAGAAAAAGTCTCTGACCTCATTGTTTTTGGTTTTCCATTGTATCTTTGCTATTGTGATATTTAGTTTCCGATGTGTTGGGACCAAGGAGAAGTAGTTTCCGCATATTTTCCAAGCAGATTGCCACCTCAAATTAGGATATAAATTGATAATCAGATACAAAGTAACAAACTCTCCATTTTCATTGAAAGAAAAAACATGATTTGTATAATTTAAGTACTGAATTTGTCTCAGATATTGATGTATCTAAAATTGTAAGATAGGAGGCAATTAGTGATGAGCTACTTGATTGACTGAATATTTCCTGAAATGCAGCTACTGCACAAACGTTTTTGATGCGATTGCAACTTTTTTGACACCACCAAGATGTTTCCTCACTCGACAAAATTCTGCTGAATTTTTTGTGAAACTGCAGCAAAAATCATACCTGACTGAATCATACCTTCTTACACCTGTAGCAGGAGTGTGTATGCCATCCTTTGCTTAACAGACGGCCATAATAACAATTTTACCAGGGTTTAAACAAGTTTCTATGAGGAGAGAGAAGGAAGAGTCTAACAGCAAAGTTTAGGTTAAATTGTAGGAAATAGAGGCCAGAGCTTAGGAGGCCATTTCACGATAGGCATGGATTTGTGTTTGAGTAGTATAGGAAGGTATTCTGGGAATATGAAGGAAAAAGTGGCAGGTTTTGGCAGCAGCATTGATTTTTTTAAAAGGATAGGGAAAGGCCAAAGATAAACTCCAGACAGTGTGCTGAATCAGCAGTTTGGGTTTGAGTGTTGATAGCTAGTGATAAGCGGATCTATCCCATTTCGCTTCTCCATATAATTCGCAAAACGTCAAGAAAATTTGCGAAACGCATTTGTCGCGCAATTTTTTTGTCACCCGCATCTATTTTTTGTCGCCGTGGCTATTTTTTTTGTCACCCGCGCTTTTTTTTATATGACCCGCCCAATTTGGACGTGACCACACCCTTTTTAACACAACCACACCTTTTTTACATGACCACGCCCATTTTGACGCAACCATGCCCAATTTGACGCGCAACAAATTTTTTTCGCGGTGAACCTTACATATAGAGATAATTGTCATTTTCCCGTCGTTATATGGCACAGGAATCAGACATGGGGATAAAGGGACAGACTTGTTCAGTGCTGGGAAACTGTGCTTATTGCTCCCAACTCCAATTGCAGGAACAGAGAACAGGGAGCCGGATTTACTCACATCAGCTGGGATTCTCATTGGGGGATTCTTTTGCATTTCAATGCTGCCAATGTGGGCACTGGGGAGCCTGAAAAGTTTTATTGTGCAATATTGCTTTAAGAATACAACCCTGATGTTGCTGGACTACAGCTCCCAGCATGCCTCACCCTTCATTATATGTTACATTATTCTGGGATTTGTAGTCCGGCAACAGCTGAGTAACGTTTGGTTGACTTTACTCTTGTTTACTTTGGTTGGCATTTAATACCATCCTCCCACAATGACTGGTGTCCAAATTGGCAGTTTTGGGTCTTCCATCATCCACTTGTAGTTGGATACTACTGGACTTTTTGTCTGGTCGTTCCCAAAGGGTCAGGTTGGGATCTTATACCTCCACTGCAGCTTAACACCGAGTCGCCACAGGGCTGTGTGTTGAGCCCACTCCTCTATACTCTCTACACATATGACTGTGTTCCTACTCACCTCAGTAATAAGATCATCAAGTTTGCAGATGATACGATGGTGTCGGATGGGAGAGTGAGTTGGCATTCAGGGACGAGGTGGAACTGCTGTCCGAGTGGTCAACAACCTGCACCTTAATACTACAAAGACAAAGGAGCTGGTTGTTGATTTCAGGAGGAACAAAACCGAGTTTCAGCCACTCGTAATTTCTGGGGCATGCATGGAGAGGGTGTCAGTATTCAGGTTTCTGGGTATTGAACTGGAAGATGATTTGACCTGGAGGGCTAATACCAGGGTGCCCATAAGGAAGGCACAGCACAGACTGTACTTCAGCTTGGAGCAAATTTCTCAATGCCGGAAAAAAGCTTCAGACATTATGAGTGACTCCTGGACATGGTCTTTTTGGGGTTTTACCATCAGGCATAAGATACAGGGTAATGAAGACAAGGCCTTAGAAACAGTTTCTATCCTAAAGCTATCATGGCTCTGAATTCAACTTAGAGAGGAACTGTTAAACTTTTCTTATTTTATTAGTTATTTGTATGTTATAGTAATGTGTATAGTGTGTATTTTGCCTTGCATTGAGTTGATTGTATCTGCAATTTCGTCGTTTAAGTCAGAGGTCCCCAACCACCGGGCCGGGGACTGGTGCTGGGCCATGGGCTGTGCTACACTGGGCCACCTCTGGTCCCAATTACTTGTGATCCCAACTCCATGACAACAACTATGCAAAGTCCAGGGAGCTTTCTACTGATCGTGAAAAGGACCAAAGTACTTAAAGCTCCATACTAAGCATCGGGGGATGTCAGCACTTAGGTGGGAGTGAGAAGACCAAGGGGGCTGGGTGCATCTAGTTACAGGGAAACAAGCTCAGGTCTCCCACTTAATTTGTATTATGATGAGCTGTATTATACCCACCACCCCTGGTCCTCGGAAAAGTTGTCTTGCTTGAAACCGGCCCGTGGTGCAAAAAAGGTTGGAGACTACTGGTTTAAGTGACAATGACAATAAAGATAATTCATTTACTCATTAATTTTCACCTTAATATACATTGAGGCACAAGTATAAACCTGTAACAGTATAAAGCTCACCTTGTACCTGTAATTATAAACCTTCTTGCTCATCCCAGAGGTACCCAGGCCCGGTGAGTGATGCATATAATGCAGCGCCTTAACAAACATATCAGCAGCATAAATCATGTTGAAAGTATGAAATCCACTATTATACATGGGAATTTCTGAAATGCTTTCTTGCTCAGAGCAATTATAAAATTGCCATATATACTGCTTTTTATGCAAACAGAAATGATTTTGTAACCAAATATATTTAAGTAACTTGTCGTCGGGGTATCTGGATGGGTTAAACCCCTCTGAGAACTGTGCGTATGGGGAATTACTGGGGTAATTTTCTTTATTTTGCATTAATAGCAAACTGCCATGGAATATTTTATGGGTAAAATCTATAAGATGATTATAATATAACCAGTTAGAGGTCAGTATAAATGTCTTATCACTCAGCATGTCATATAGATATTTAAACTGTAATACAATGTGTATATTAACAGCGCCACAAAAAATAATAACATTGGCTGAGGCTTTTTTTAAGATTTCCCTGTAAAATATGTTCCCATTATTTGTATTGGTTATCTTTAGTGTGAACTCGATGCAGACGTTTTCACTGGAGAGATAATATTTCAGCAGTTGGTGGTCTCTCTCCCCCCTCTCATCATTGGATACAATAATCCCAACCCAGTTCCATTGGAAATACTTTGCTATTTTGCTTATAAGAACATAATAACCGGCATCACTTTCTGTTGTCCGGAAAAAGTACGGGAAGGTGGATCTGTCGCTCAGCGCCGGGTCTGTCGCTCCGTAACTGATCTGTAATTATAGAAATATGATCAAAATCTGTCAAAAAAGTTAAGGTAAAAAAGTAAGTTCATAATCTCTACAAAAATTACTGCCCTCTATTACAGCACTAACAGTTCATCTACAGGAGCCCTGTGCCCCCGCTATATGGGGGAGCAGGTACACTGATAGCTGGCGTGCCTCCACCCAGGGTCAGGGCAGGTTGAACTGTAACACCCCTCCCTGGGACACTTCTCTGGGTTACTCTGTGCAGTCTTCCAAATATATGGACTCCCTGCAACTCCCGGGACCTTGCCCCCCTTGGGGTGGTTGTTTACCAGGCATTTCAGGAGACTGGAAGTGCTGATTAACCAAATAAATGTCTTTATTGTATCCACACAGTATCCAGTAATATGATATGCAGGTTCATGTATGTCTCCCCTTACTTCCTGTAGGAGATCCTCTCGCTTAGGCCTACTCACCGGTACTCCCGCCAAGAGACCCTCTCTCTTAGGGCTCTCCCCGGTACTCCCACCAAGAGACCCTCTCTCTTAGGACTACTCCCCGGTACTCCCACCAAGAGACCCTCTCGCTTAGGACTACTCCCCGGTACTCCCACCAAGAGACCCTCTCTCTTAGGAATCTCCCCGGTACTCCCGCCAAGAGACACTCCCTTAGGACTCTCCCCAGTACTCACGCCAGAAGACCCTCTCGCTTAGGCAATCTCCTTTCTGTGGTCCCTAGCTACCACCTGAGCTGGCCACTTAATGTACCTGAACTCTGGCCAGTAATGCCGGGAGGTCATATCCTCACTTATCTCCTCAGAGGGGCTTCAGACTGCCCTTTCTAGCTACTCTGACTATCCTCTCACTCCTAGAGTGACTATGACAGAATCTACCTGAATTCTATAACTGGAGCCTGTAGCTAACCTCTTACAGAGGGGGGTCCCAGGACAAATGATCTTACACAATGTGTGTGTAATCCCTTTTTATATCGCAGCACACCACTCTGGTGCCTGTCTAAAGGGGAACTCATCCCAAGGGGCCCAAATCTTGGGATCCCTACATAAAAACAATTGATTATCTGCAGGAACATCAAATGTTTCATAATGATAAAAAGCAGCTTTAATTCATTAAAGGGGACCTGTCACCCAGACATAATAGGCTGTATAATAAAAGTCCTTTTCAAACTAAACATGAAACTCAAATTCCCTTTCTTATTAACACATCCATACCCATTATAAATGCATTTAAAAATCCCAGCTGTCAATCAATATATAGCCTGCCCCGCCCCTATGCCTTAGTCAAATTATCTGGATAATCTGTGTGCAATAAGCACAACTTAGTCTGATCAAAAGACTTTATTGGACATTGGGCCAGATTCAGTTCAGTGAGATTCAATTTGAGATGCAATTCAATTCTGAAAAATGTTTCTTATGGTTTAACACACAGAAACTCTATTACAGTAACATCTTTGTAAAAGTTTTTTCTTCTCCAATCAACTCTCCCCCATGAGTTTTCACATGATAAACCACGAGATAACTTTTTCTCACTCAGCTGAATCTGGCCCGAGTTCTTCTGAATTTAATTGCATCTCAAGTTGAATCTCTCCCATCAGTTTTCATGTGATAAACCTTTTTGTCACTGAATTGAATCTGGCCCATTGGTTTTTTTTTAATTATCTCTCATAGGGAACCTGTTACCCAGATATAAAATGCTGTATAATAACAGTCTTTTTCAAGATAAACACAAAACCCAAATCTTTTTTTTTTTATTAGGAAGTTTTATTACATACACTGCGTCTGAAGTGGTTGCTACATAGTTTCTGCGTTTTTTTAATTAAATTAGAGCAAAGGCAAGTTTGTTCACACAGAGGAATGCATTTTAACAATGCAAATATTTTTCACATTATTGACTTTTATTACATTCTCCCTCATTTCTACCCAGGGAGTTGCAAATACTGTTAATAATCTACAAAAACCCCCATCAACACACATTTTTTCAAACTACACATTCTGCTGAATCTAAAATGGGTAACCAAAGCTCTCATTCTATCTGCAAACTGAAATTTCTATTCTTGTATTCTCATTTTCAGATTTAATAACTATACCCCCTGTTTGTGTTTAAGCCCTATAAAAACACTGCATACATTCCTGGTAAATAAATACAATATAAAATAACAATATGCATGAGATATAGATGAATCCCCGTAACATTGTCAGCAAGTTCTAAAGGTACTTAGCTGGGAGATATATGAATAAGGGGTGGATAAACCTGCCATTTCGATTGAATTTTTGCACTGACTGCACGTTGTGTTGGAAGCTGTTCTGTGGGTGAATATTATTGTAGGGACCCATAGGGTTAAATGGTCCCTATGGCTTTAAATCCCTACAGGTTCAGTTCCCTTAGTTGCTGGGCAGATGTTAATGAACTCACTTAGATACATTCCCTTATGTGTGCTATTGGTTAGAAGGTATAGTGACCACATCCTGCCTGACTTTGGTATAGTGTTGGGAGAGGAGTGGCACCTTCCTGTTGTTTGCTTCCACCTTAGGGACAAGGTGGATGTGTGCTGAGAGCCCAGGGCATGGGCCCAGGCCCAGTGAAGTCGGGGAACAGGGCCCCGTGAATGAGGCATTAGATAGAGGCAGGTGTAGCTCCCTTTATAGTACACTCTAGGGGTGTAAGGCAGTTAGGGTTGGGCCCCTGTACTGGTACCACTCTAGGGGTGTAAGGCAGTTAGGGTTGGGCCCCTGTACCAGTACCACTCTAGGGGTGTAAGGCAGTTAGGGTTGGGCCCCCGTACCAGTACCACTCTAGGGGTGTAAGGCAGTTAGGGTTGGGCCCCCGTACCAGTACCACTCTAGGGGTGTAAGGCAGTTAGGGTTGGGCCCCCGTACCAGTACCACTCTAGGGGTGTAAGGCAGTTAGGGCTGAGATAGAATGAGCAGCATGAGCTCCTGCATAGAATTTGCAGTTTTTCTGGATATATCTCTCCCAGGCCACATTGCCTGTAGTGTAGGGATCCCAGTGAATAGGGAATCAGGATAGAGAATTCCCTGAGGGATCCACTACAGGGTGTGTCGCAGAGGGGAAGGGAGATTCCTGCCAGTCTGCCCGCAGGGGAGTGTGAGTCTGAATATACACTCGGTATGTGTTGCATGTACCAATGGCCTCTGAAGCTGTATTGTGAGTAAACCCTATGGGGGTTCAATAAACACTTATCATTTTGTTATTGGCAAGAACCTCTGGCGCCCTCTGTTTTCATTTTTCTGCATAGCAGCAAGAGAGGTGTAGTTGCACAACCCCCTCACCTTCCTCTTCCACTTAGCGAAGGCCCATTCTGGGTGAGAGAGTACAGTGTAACCCATGTTCTACTGGTACTAGTCCGGGAAAGCAGCTATTGAGCTGAAATAGGTGTTACATTATTAAACTGGAAATTTAGGAGAAATTTGTAATAAAGAGACAAGGAAATTTATGTCTGAATGTCACATTGTATAACCCTTATGGTGCTGGATGATCATTTTCAAAAAACCAACTAGAAACATTGCCATCTGAACATAGAGGTTGGTACACAGAGGTTACATAGGGGGTTAAAACAGATAGATTAAAGGGCACATTTCCCTGATAATGTAACAAAAGTTCAATCATATATTGTGGGTTTTCTTTTCCAGTTACAATTTTTGTTTGATAATGTGTAATGACTAGAAGTAAAGATGAAACTTCTCACCTGTGTGTAACCGAACACACTCAGTATCTGGGCTATGGGTACCGTTGTCTTTGAGGTGAGATCCCCAATAAACCCAGCAATGTTTCTCTTTCCCACACAGGAGTAATTGGGAACCGGCTCCCTGGTACCAGATAATATCTGTAATACGCTCCTCACTGCCTTCCGCAGGTCCCCACAGGAATCGTATATAAGGTATCCGAGTGTTTTGTTGGGTAATATGTCAGGTTTCTTGTTAAAATACTCAACTACATAAAGAAAATCCACAAGGTATTTGTAATTTTGAGCACTTGGACTGGAAAAGAACAAAAAAACTCAATTGAGGGAAAATATCAGTATAGGAAAAAGTTGTAAAATGTTGTATAAAAATGTCATTTGTGCGCCGAATTATTCAGAACAATTTTCCATCATTTTTCAGCATTTAAGCAACAATTTCAAAAACTATTGTCATACCCACAATATTTTTACTGATATTTGTTTATACCAAAATGTCTCTGCTGTAACCAAAATGTCGGGGGAAAAGTGTTGATTGGTTAATTTGGCTTAAGTCTGTATAAAATCATTTTTTTTAGTGCACACATGACATTTTCATAGCTCAATAATGACAATTTTTGCCACATATACAACACTTTTACAAATTTGGCAGCATTACAACAAATTCCTAGAACTCTAAGAAACCTTCTGTGAAAGTGTCATTGCTTACGGCATTTTTACAATTTGGCAACCGACACTTTGAGAGCTGTGTACTTACCGACACTTTTGTGAATCTCCCCCAACGTTTGTAGTTACTTATACATAAAAAAGCACTTTTATGTGTGTTCTACATTTTAGCATTAGTGTGGCTTAGAAACCATCGTTATTGTCTATATCAGATATTTATACATTAGCAGAAAAAACTGCATCAAATCCAATATTTTGGGATTCGGCCAAACCCTGAATCCTTTGTGAAATACCGAACTGAATCCAAATCAAAGAGAAAGAGAAAGATTTTCCAACTTCTTTGACAAAAAGTCACATGATATTAAGGATTAGGTTCGGCCAGGCACATGGTTGTGGGTGAATCCTGCTGAAAATGGCAGACTCTTGGCCGAACCAAATTCTGGATTCGGTGCATCCCTAGAAGAAATTCAATATTATCCATTGAAAGAAAACAGTAATGTTAGTGGAAAAGGATGGGAAGTGATCACAACATACAAAATTTCTTTTAACATCTTAAGAATAAGGCGAGTGCTTTCAAACAACTGAGCAGTAACTGCTCCCTGTAGATTGGTTACTGTGGGGAATTAGACCAGTATTAGGCTTTGCACCTTTTATTACATTGAATCTCTTTATTTTCTTTACTCTACCAACCCAGAATAGTACGGGGCCATATTTCCACACAGATGTAACTAAGAGGCAATGGGGCAGTTTGGCTATCTGCATGAGTAACCACAACATCCAACTTTTGGCCCACTGGTTGGATTAGTTGGATAAATCTCTTAAGCCAATTGTACCAAACTTATTTAGTTCACTTTCAAAAATAACAACTCACGAGACACACGTCAGTCCTGTGAAATAATCTTCTGGCTGAAACATACTGACAGTCAGCACCCCCCCGATCATGATGTCTCCTTCCTGGATATATTCATATTCCTCAACTACTTTAATGATCTGTAGGCGACAGGCGGCTTTGGTGATCGGGGTCTCAGATCTGCAGGGTCCCACACACATTACAATTAGATAGAGAAAGATTTGTATTGCAGGATTGTGCCTCAGCGTTTTACCCCCCGTAGGTGACATAATGTACCCCAACACAAGGCAGAGGGTCAGAGCATTTCCCCAGCAGTCATCAAGGGAAGTCCCCATAATGAATAGAGTATTTGCTGCATGTGTAGAACACTGTAAGAGACTGGCAAATCCAACTGTCATTTTATAGAGAGAGGATTTGAACAGTAAAATAAATATAGGCACAGCCACCGGGGGGTTAATTATGGAAGTGTGTATTATTATTAGAGAACTCTAAGTATAATGCCTTAATGTCTTATTTTGGCTCCTCAGTGGGTGTACCTGCTCTAATACTTTGCAAACAGTATTGAATTAACTCTAGGCACATGTTCAGTACATTATAAATAATAATAAATAAATAAGATGTCAATATGTATATATAGGCCCCAACAGTTCATAGTTGTGTATTAAGTTTAAATATGTTTATAATAAACGGTTTATATACATATACATTGTTATACTGCCACCTAGTGACCAAGGTCATACTGCAAGTTGTTTATTTCTAAGTCTGTAGACCCTCCCATTCCCCTTCCTTATATGTGATGTCAGTTCCTCCCATCATGCCATTCCTGTTCCTGTTTTCCATGTGTGAGGAGCTACTCCAGGGGTTAGGGAAGCAATATTCTTTTTGACCTCCGGCATTTGTCCATCCACCCCAACATTTGTATATTCCCTTCAGCATTTATACATCTGCTCCAAATAAAGAACCTTTGTGGATCCCAAGTGGCTGGTGGGTTCTGCTATCTGGCACAGATTGCCCACAGTGACTGTGCCCAGCTCCATACAGGCCCAGGGAGAGGGGTCTCAGGGGAAACTCAGCCATTATCACAGCAGTTGGAGTCAGAATATCTACGTTCCTCCAGTTTCCTGCATTATAAACTACAGGAACCTCCCCTGTGTGGGCACCCAGACTGGAGTGGATCAGAGGTCATCCTGGAAAACTTCCATTTTTGCATTTCCAGGCTGACATCTGACCCACTCTGTGTGCCTGCACTTAGGTGATTGCCATAGCTCTTAAACCTTTGCACAGAGGAGCGTAGCCAAGCGGATACTCACACTGTTTGCCCTCGCCCTAAGGATATAAAGGAAAATCATGGTAAAGGGAAAATACCTAACATAAAATATGGCACCACCATGGCCTTACAAATGAAAGAGTGAATCTAAACCTAATTAGAAACTGATAAGCTGAAACTGAAGCTTTGCCACACTTCGTGCAACTATGTCAGGTGGTAATTCATGAGGAATGTGCTTATTCACTAAAATGCAATTTTTTTGCCAGTGCCTACTATTCCTAGTGAATTGAGCTAGTATTAATTGAAATCAGTGTCTATATAAAGATATTGTTCAGCAACAACGTAAATAAGCTATTTCTAACAAATTCCAACACGGGTTGCTTTAATACATAATAACATACATACATAGTAACATAGTAAGTTAGGTTGAAAAAAGACATACGTCCATCACGTTCAACCATAATGCCTATATATAACCTGCCTAACTACTAGTTGATCCAGAGGAAGGCAAAAAACCCCATCTGAAGCCTCTCTAATTTGCCTGGACAAACAATATAGATAAGTTAATGACTTTAATTAACCACAAACAATTAACAGGTTAAGATAATATTATTTATTAATAATCATTTGAGCATTTAAAAAAAAAAAAAATCTTTGTGGGAAAATTAACAATACAGGAAGTGTGAAAAATATTAAGTCAAATATGTTTTACATTTACAACTTATATAAAGAATATCATTTTAAACATGAAAAAATGCATGCATTTTGATGCTGGATATGACATTTTTGTTGGAATGCAGGATTGTATATCCCTGATACAGTCACTTTGAGGATCTGGTTCAATTCACAAATCTGAACCAAGCGAAATAGACTTTGACGAAAAGGGGACAAAGAAAAAATGTTGATAAATTACCAAATTTTTGCTAATTCGCTTGGCAAAACGATTTTAAAATTATCGAGCACTTAGCTTTTCCACTAGCAAAAAGTTTCCTTCGCCCTTTGGTAAATCGGATGGAATATATTCTCAGGTACTGAGAGAGCTGAGTTCAGTTTTAGCCACTATTTCTCAGGCTCCCTTTCATTTGGGATCTACGGATTGAAGAAAAGATAATGTAATTATTACATCTCTAATTATTTGATCTGCCTATTAAATATTCTTTTCTGTTCCTTTCAGGTCTTAACAAAATAATATAACATTTGGGCAGAAATATACAGGCTAAAAGGCCGGCGCTTGAGGTGATTATGGCAAATATCTCCACACACACAGTGTTTTTGCCTTTGGTGCTCAGATAGGCCGGGATCATTGTGATCCAAACACTGCAGAAGAGCAGCATGCTGAAAGTGATGTACTTGGCCTCATTAAAACTGTCCGGTAAGCTCCGAGCTAAAAATGCTAAAACAAAACTAACAGCTGCCAGAAGCCCCATATACCCAATAACTGAGTAAAAGCCAATAGCTGAGCCCTCATTGCACTGAATGATGATGGTTCCAGGGGAAGTGTGAATGTCCAGTTCCTGAAAGGGAGGAGAAATGGCCAACCAAGTCATGCAGATGATTATTTGAATGGATGAGCAGAACAAGACTACAGAATTGGACAGTTTGACTCCCAGCCATTTTCTCCATGAGCTCCCTGGCTTGGTGGCTTTGAAAGCAACACAAACCATGATAGTCTTGGCCAGGAGAGAAGAGACAGCTATGGAGAAGGTGATTCCAAAAGTGATGATGCGCAGCATGCAGGTTATATCCACAGGGCGACCGAGGAACAGAAACACACTGAGGAAGCTCAGCTTGATGGAGACAAGGAGGAGGAAGCTCAGGCTCCGGTTGTTGGCTCTCACTATGGGGGAGTCCCGGTAGAAAATGAAAACTCCCAATATCATTACTGTTTTAAGGAGTAAAAGGGCTGAAATGACCGAAAAAAATACAGGAATTGCGTTGTTAGTGTATGACAGAAATTCCTCTATTTTTGCAATACATTGATTCCTCTTCTCATTGGGCCATTCATTGTATGGGCATCTGATGCAGTTTTCACTGTCTGTTAGGGTGACAAGAAAATAAATTATAATTTAACCGTGCAAGGGGGATATGCAATATTGTAATGAAAGCTGCAGTGTTTTTTAAAACTGGGAAATATGGAAATTTATGGCCTTCTCTCATTTGTAGTTGCTGCTTTATAGCACTCAGATAGAACTACATTAACATTCAAGGCTTTATTTCATAGATATTCCATCAAACTGTCATTTCTTCAAGTTTAGATACCAGGACAAAAAGTTTTGAATAGGCACACCATTTCAATATGGGTATATTTTTGGGTTTGTGGTAAATTATATTTTGCCTTCTCAAATTGCCATAGTGAGGTTACAATATAGAGATGACCTATGGCAGTTAGGCCCCTAGTGACCCATTCCTGGATGGAGATGTATGGAAGCAAGTATTTTAGTGCTGTGAGTGCTGTTACTATAGATGGAAGGGTCCCAAGCTGTAAAGCTGTATTTGTTGGTTGCTTTGTCCCATATACTTAATGGTAGTTTTGTGGTAGGTAGTAGGATCTTAGTTAAGGGCCTCGTCTGTTTGGGATCCATAAAAGTTGACCTAGGTTTCCATCTCGAGTCAAACTTTTGTAGCATGTTGGTGAGTGCATGTAAATCACAATCTTTCATATTGAGGGTATATATTTTGCTTTAATATTGGGACTTCCCAGGCCTCCAAAGTTCTAGGGTATTTTGATCAAGTAAAGGATATTCTTGGTGGTTTGTTTTGCCATTCAAACTTATTAATGGTACATTGTGTAGTTGCTAAATAATATGAAGGCAAAGCTACATGTAGGGATTTAAATAAATAGAATCTATGGAAGGTTATAGCTATGTTTATATCCCATGAAGGATGTGTTTCAGGCAGGATGTGTTTTGGTGGGATTGATCTTTTACCATTAAATTTAATTTAGCCAGTTATTGTGTAGGGTTACTGAGGATCAACAGCATACCATCAGCAAAAAGCCCTATGATAAACAGAGGGAGTGACTAGCCCTGTGATTCCTGGGTTCTTCATCAATGCAAAAATCAAGTGTAGCAATGGGCAGCCTTGTCTGGTGCCATTTGTGAGCAACACGCACTGTACAAGCTTTCATAGGGGGCTTAGAATTCGATATAGAGGTTGTATTATTAGTTGAGATTGGTGGTATGTCTATACCTAAGAGGGCATAATCAAACCAAGTTCATAGTTCTATCCAGGCTTTTGTGATTTGAGAGTTAGTTTGGGGGTCTTGGGGAGTAATAAGTATAATCTCTGGCTTTGGGATGTTTAGCTGTCCACATGTCTGTTAAGTCATATGTATTTAGTATGTTCCAAATGATATTTGGACTTGATATATATAAGTGAAAGCGATTAATCAATATAGCTAGTTATCTACTGTATTTTTTATATACCATAATGAATTAGAATTTGGTACTGAAAGTGTCTTTTTAAAGAAATGCAGCTTTATAATGAATAATTCAGTTCACATATTATCTACTGAGGCTTATTTTATTTTTATTTATTATTATTTTTTATTTAGCTTATTTATTGTAGAGAAATGTGCTTTTTCAAGCATTTATACCAGTTCTGTTGGAAATCTCTCCTTCTGAACACAGCACACAGTCATAACAGCAGGGCTGGGCTTTTAGTTTTAATGTCTTTCTGAATCCAGTGGGACAACTGTCTGAACACTGAGATCTTGGGACCTTAAACAAGGAAATACACTATTGTTATACTGAGGCTGAATTCTTCTTGTCAGACTTAAGGCAGTTGTTCAGTTGCCATTTCTTTTCATAGGAAACAGAAAAAAGAATGTTGGAAAGTTGAGAGAAAAGAGAAGAAGTAAGAAAGGAAAGTGTAGCATGCTATCCAAGTGAAATAAAAAAGTAAAACATTGTGATTTAATCAGAATGGCAAAATAGAGAATAGAGAAAATCTATAGAAGCAGAAATCATAACAAAACCAAAAAAGAGGGTTGGAGAAGGGCAATAACGGTATGAGAGCAAAGAGGGGTGAAAAAAGAAGTGGTAAAAAATGGGAAAAGTGAGCAATTGTGTAGAGAAAATTCAAGATTGAGAAAAGAGCAAAGAAAAGTGACAATCATGGAGTGAAGAGAAATACTCAAGGAATGAGCATATAGAGAAGTGAAGAAAATTGTTGATAGAGAGAAATTAGTAAGGTGAAATGTGGAACCAATGAAAAAAACATTCGAAGAAAACCGGTAAGGACAAAATAAGATAGAAATGATGACCAGAAGACTGAATACCATTTCTTAATGGAATTTATATTTTTTATGGCAAAAAAACTTGTAATTTTAATTTGTGTTTCCAGATACTCAAATATTTAAGGTTTATTAAATGATGTAAAATCTGAAAAACTCAAGGTAAAAAAAAAAAGTGCATCTAAAAGCTGGTGAGTTCATGTAAGAATCAAGCTATGTTTCAATGAAGGGTCACATATGACTTCACTGGGTTTAAGGGGAAAAAAAGCTAACATTTGATCTAAATGTGAATAATCACAATTAGGGGATCAATACGGAATCCCCAAAACAGTAGAATGAAAGAGCTTCCAATTCATTTATGAAAAAAAAAATGTTTTGTCTCCACATTTGGAATGATGAGTGAGGGCATGAAGGGAGCAGAAGGGAAGTTGAACATGATTTTATAATTCCCACTCAACAAATCAACTCTTGGAGCTGCAGCAATTTCTATGGGCAGTCTTTGAGCTGCCAGTATGATACCCACTGGAATCTCTGCCCATGGAAATGCTTTTGGGAAAAGTGAGAAAAGAAAAAGTTTCTGACCTTGTTATTTTTGGTTTTCCATTGAATTTCTGCTGGTGTGATATTTAGTTTCTGATGTGTTGGGGCCAAGGAGAAGTAGTTTCCGCATATTTTCCAAGCAGATTGCCGCCTCAAATTAGGATATAAATTGATAATCAGATACAAAGTAACAAACTCTCCATTTTCATTGAACGAGAAAACATGATTTGTATTATTTAAGTACTGAATTTGTCTCAGATATCGATGTATCTAAAATGGTAAGATAGGAGGCAATTAGTGATGAGCGAATCTTTCCTGTTTTGATTTCTTGAAATGCAGCTAATGCACAAACTTTTTTTGACGCAATTGCAACTTTTTTGACACCACCAAGATGTTTCCTCAGTCAACAAAATTCTGCTGAATTTTTTGTGAAATTGCAGCAAAAATCATACCTGACTGAATCATACCTTCTTACACCAATCAGTTTCAGCCAACACCGAATTGAATAAGTTCAATAGAACCATTGTGATTGGATGCCTGTGACTATACAGAATACCGGGGAATTCCCTACCAGTCATTTGAACTGAAGAAGCCACTCGGATTAGTGGTGAAATGTTTCCAAGAAAAAAACTCAGAAAAGTCCAGTTGTTTTAGACTTAATTCTACTAGATACTGTATATCATGGCCTGATATCATGAATGAGAATCTTCATGGACTCATCACTAAAATTTACTGAAATTGACTAAACAAATTTCCTTGAATGTCTTACATTTATTAAAAAAACATGATATGAAAGAGTCAGTGAGAGAAAAAGTCACAGAAACTGCAACTTTTTCAAATTGTCACCCCAATAACGAGACTTTTTTTGAACTGTCACACCGAAACCTCGACTTTTTCCAATTGGCGCACAAAACATGTCAACAGTGAAAACAGTGTCAAATATCTAAAAACTCTAAAGTTTTTAGGCAAAAGAAAGATCTTCCAGAAAAAGGGAAGGGGCATCTGCCATTGACTTCTACATGGTCTCGGCAGGTTTTTGATGGCGAATTGTCGGATTTGGATTATATAAAAATATAATGTGTCTAAATTTTGCATTTAGCAAAATGTTTGTGTGTAGCATTTGAAGAAATAAAATACCCGGATACAACAATGCAGATTCTATGCTGCAGTATTTTTTTATGTGTGGAAAATCACTGAAACATACTATCTGCTTTATTGTACCTATTGCATAAGATTGGCTTATGGGATATATCATGGATGTATTAGTGACAGAAACAGTGGAAATACACAAAAAGGACAAAAGTTGTAACACATATTTATACATGATAGTAAGAGCCATGTGTTCAGAGACAGTAGGGTGGATGTCCCGGCTCCTCATGTGCATGGATATCGACACAAATAGGAGAATGCACACATGTTTATCATTGGCCCTTAAATGCTGGGACTGGACCAGGTAATGTTCTAGTAATTCATAAGGTAGGATCTTAGGGGCATATTTATGAAAATGTTAAGTATTCAAGAGTTTAATTTAATAAATACGCTTCTAAAAATCTTACAGCAATGAATAGAAGGTGGGTGAGTTTTTCTGTGCTGAGCTCTAATCACATTTTCATAAATCTGCCCCTGATTTTATTTTTAATGGATTGAGAGAGTGTCCCCTACAGAGGAATTCAGGGATGGACTTCTAGCGAGAAAGATGAGCAAATGAGATGGATAGAAACATACTGGGAGACATGTGATGAAGGAGTAGAGAAGAGAATGGCCATAAAGGTTAGCAGGAGTGTGTATGCCATCCTTTGCTTAACAGATGCCCATAATAACAATTTTACCAGGGTTTAAACAAGTTTCTATGAGGAGAGAGAAGGAAGAGTCTAACAGCAAAGTTTAGGTTAAATTGTAGGAAATAGAGGCCAGAGCTTAGGAGGCCGTTTAGTAGGATTTGCATTCGGGTAATCACAATAGGCATGGATTTGTGTTATAGCAGTTGCTTGAGTAGTATAGGAAGGTATTCTGGGAATATGAAGGAAAAAGTGGCAGCTTTTGGCAGCAGCATTGATTTTTTTGAGAAGGATAGGGAAAGGCCAAAGATAAACTCCAGACAGCGTGCTGAATCAGCAGTTTGGGTTTGAGTGTTGATAGCTAGTGGTGAGCAAATCTGTCCCGTTTCGCCATAAAAATCACTAAAACGGCAAGAAAATTCGCAAAACGCATTTGTCACGCAATTTTTTTGCCGCCCGCTTCTTTTTTGTCGCCCGCATCTATTTTTTTGTCGCCGCGGCTACTTTTTTGTCGCCTGCGCTTTTTTTGACATGACCGCGCCGAATTTGGACGCGACCACGCCCTTTTTTACGTGGCCATGCCTTTTTTTACGCGACTGCACCCATTTTTGACGCGCCTGTGCCCAATTTGACGTGAGGTGAATTTTCACAGAAGTTTTGCAAAACAATTCACCAGTGGTGAAATGCGGAAATTCGCTGCGAATCCATGCCTGGCAAAAAAATTCGCTCATTACTACTGATAGCTAAGAAAAGGGACTCCTAGGGGCCAAATTAAGAATGCTCGAGCGTTCAGGCTAAAACCTGGCGAGGATTGCCAAACTCTCACTTGTTTTACTTAGTTCCTAGTTCCTCAGAATAACATATTTCCAGGTGCAAAGAACACACTCATGCTGTTAGTCACTAACAGATTTCCTCTGATCCCATTGGATGATTCCAATAGGAGCATTTGCAGCACACTATGGGCACAGAAAAAATCTAAGGTTTTAAGAAAGCTCTGATTTTAAACTTTAAAATCTATAAGGAAAATAATGATAAAATCTAATTGTGAGAAAGAATTATGCAAAACTCACTACTGTGTAGGTTGTGTAGGAAGACAACATCAATAGTTTAATTAAAAGGACACTAAAACACTACCACAAAGCTGCCCCACTGCGCCCCCTAGTTCTCTATAGAAGTTGATGAAAAACATAATTACACATGGAAACCAATTCACCATAAGAATATACTGACTGAAAACTTCATTATAGATGCAAGAGAAGTGACCAATGAGAATGCTGATTCCCAGCACTGTGTCAGGCCCCTTGCTGGTACCTTACATATAGAGATAATGATGGCATTTTTCCCGTCATTATATGGCACAGGAATCAGACATGGGGATAAAGGGACAGACTTGTTCAGTGCTGGGAAACTGTGCTTATTGCTCCCAACTCCAATTGCAGGAACAGAGAACAGGGAGCCGGATTTACTCCCATCAGCTGGGATTCTCATTGGGGGATTTCTTGCATTCTAATGGGGATTTGGGGGAAAGTTTTATCGTGCAATATTGCTTTAAGAATACAACCCTGATGTTGCTGGACTACAGCTCCCAGCATGCCTCACCCTTCATTATATTTTACATTATTCTGGGATTGGTAGTCCAGCAACAGATAAGTAACATTTGGTTGACTTTACTCTGGTTTACTTTGGTTGGCATTTAAAACCATCCTTCAACAACCACTGGTATCCAAATTGGCAGTTTTGGGTCTTCCATCATCCATTTGTAGTTGGATACTGGACTTTTTGTCTGGTAGTTCCCAAAGGGTCTTATAACTCCACTGCAGCTTAACACTGGGTTGCCACAGGGCTGTGTGTTGATCCCGCTCCTCTATACTCTCTACACATATGACTGTGTTCCTACTCACCTCAGTAATAAGATCATTAAGTTTGCAGATGATACGACAGTGATTGGACTCATCTCGGGCAGGGAGTTGGCATTCAGGGACAAGGTGGAATGGCTGTCAGAGTGGTGCAGAGTCAACAACCTGCACCTTAATACTATAAAGACAAAGGAGCTGGTTGTTGATTTCAGGAGGAACAAAGCCGAGTTTCAGCCACTCGTAATTTCCGTGGAGAGGGTGTCAGTATCCAGGTTTCTGGGTATTGAGCTGGAGGATGATTTGACCTGGAGGGCTAATACCAGGGTGCCCATAAGGAAGGCACAGCAGAGACTATTTTTTGCATATTCTAAAAAAGAACTGTCTTCCTAAAAATTTGCTTCTGGCCTTCTACCACTGTTCCATTGCAAGCATACTTACATATGGACTGTGTGCGCAGTATGGCAGCTGTACTTCCTCAGATGTGAAGGCACTTCATAGGATTGTCAGGGCCGGCAAAGAAAATTGTGGGCTGTCCGTTACCTAGCTTGAAGCAAATTTATATTTTTCGATGCCGGAAAAAAAAGCTTATGGACATTATGTGCGACTCATTGCATCCTGGACATGGTCTTCTTCAGGCAAGAGATACAGGGTAATGAAGACAAGGACAAACCACCTTAAAAACAGTTTCTATCCTAAAGCCATCATGGCTCTGAATTCAACTTAGAGAGGAACTATTAAACTTTTCTTATTTCATTAGTAATTTGTACATTAATGTGTATAGTGTGTATTTTGTCTTGCTTTGAGTTGATTGTATCTGCAATGTCGTTGTTTAAGTCAGAGGTCCCCAACCACCAGACCAGTGTCGGGCCGTGGGCCGTGCTGAACTGGGCCACCTGTGTTCCCAATTACCTGTGATCCCAACTCCATGACAACAACAATAATGGGAAGCCCAGGGAGCTTTCTACTGATCGTGAAAAGGACCAAAGTACTTAAAGCTCCATACTAAGCATCAGGGGATGTCAGCACTTAGGTGGGAGTGAGAAGAGCAAGGTGGCTGGGCGCATCTAGTTGCAGAGAAACAAGCTCAGGTCTCCCACCTCCCACCATACCCACCACCCCTGGTCCTTGGAAAAGTTGTCTCGCTTGAAACCGGTCCGTGGTGCAAAAAAGGTTGGAGACTACTGGTTTAAGTGACAATGACAATAAAGATTATTCATTTACTCATTAATTTTCACCTTAATAAACATAAAGGCACAAGTATAAACCTGTAACAGTATAAAGCTCACCTTGTACCTGTAATTATAAACCTTCTTGCTCATCCCAGAGGTACCCAGGCCCGGTGAGTGATGCATATAATGCAGCGCCTTAACAAACATATCAGCAGCATAAATCATGTTATAAGTATGAAATCCACTATTATACATGGGAATTTCTGCAATGCTTTCTTGCTCAGAGCAGTTATAAAATGGCCATATAAACTGATTTTTATGCAAACAGAAATTATTTTGTAACCAAATATATTCAAGCAACTTGTCGTCGGGGTATCTGGATGGTTTGAACCCCTTTGAGAACTGTGCATATGGGGAATTACTGGGGTAATTTTCTTTATTTTGCATTAATAGCAAACTGCCATGGAATATTTTATGGGAAAAATCTATAAGATGATTATAATATAACCAGTTAGATGTCAATATAAATGTCTTGTCACTTAGCATGTCATATAGATATCTAAACTGTAATATAATGTGTATATTAACAGCGCCACAAAAAATAATAACATTGGCTGAGGCTTTTCTTAAGATTTCCCTGTAAAATATGTTCCCATATAAATCAGCTATCTTTAGTATGAACTCGATGCAGATGTTTTCACTGGAGAGATAATATTTCAGCAGTTGGTGGTCTCTCTCCCCCCTCTCATCATTGGATCTAATAATCCCAACCCAGTTCCATTGGAAATACTTTGCTATTTTGCTTATAAGAACATAATAACCGGCGTCACTTTCTGTTGTCCGGAAAAAGTACGGGAAGGTGGATCTGTCGCTCAGCGCCGGGTCTGTCGCTCCGTAACTGATCTGTAATTAAGGAAATATGATCAAAATCTGTCAAAAAGGTTAAGGTAAAAAAACAAGAATGTGGAGTAAAAATCTGAGTAAAAGTTCATAATCTGTACAAAAATTAAATCCCTCTATTACAGCACTAAACATTCATCACATTTAAAAAAGAAACTGCCCAGGAAGAACAGTAATTATGGTACTTAGCTGTGAGATATATGAATAAGGGGTGGAAAAACCTGCCTTTTCGATTGAATTTTTGCACTGACTGCACGTTGTGTTGGAAGTTGTTCTGTGGGTGAATATTATTAAACTGGAAATTTAGGAGAAATTTGTAATAAAGAGACAAGGAAATCTCACATTTTATGACCCTTATGGTGCACATTGCCATCTGAACATAGAGGCTGGTACACTTATATGGGGTGTTAAATTAAAGGGCACATTTCCCTGATAATGTTACAAAATTCAATCATATATTGTGGGTTTTCTTTTCCAATTACAATTTTTGTTCATTTTCGAATGTGTAATGACTGGAAGGAAAGATGAAACTTCTCACCTGTGTGTAGCCGAACACACTCAGTATCTGGGCTATGGGAATAGTGGTTTCTGAGGTGAGATCCCCAATAAACCCAGCAATGTTTCTCTTTCCCACACAGGAGTAATTGGGAACCGGCTCCCTGGTACCAGATAATATCAGCAATATACTCTTTACAGCCTTCCGCAGGTCTCCACAGGAATCGGATATATGGTACCCGAGTGTTTTGTTGGGTAATATGTCAGGTTTCTTGTTAAAATGCTGAACTACATAAAGAAAATCCACAAGGTATTTGTAATTTTGAGCACTTGGACTGGAAAAGAAAAGAAAAACACTCAATAGGAGGAAAAATATCAGCAAAGGAAAACGCTGTAAAAATGTTGTATAAAAATGTCATTTGTGCGCCGAATTATTCAGAACAATTTACCCTCATTTTTCAGCATTTAAGAAACAATTTCACAAACTATTGTGTAGGACCTTGCTGAGAATCAGTCAGACCCACAACATTTCACTGATATTTGTTTATGCCAAAATGTCTCTGCCGTAACCAAAATGTCGGAGGAAAAGTGTTGATTGGTTAATTTGGTTTAAGTCTCTATAAAGTCATTTTTGTGTCACACAAATGGCATTTTCATAGCTCAATAACGACATTTGTTGGCGTGTATACAACACTTTTACAAATTTGGCAGCATTACAACAAATTCCTAGTTACCTTCTGTGAAAGTGTCATTGCTTACGACATTTTTACAATTTGGCGACCGACACTTTGAGAGCTGTGTACTTACCGACACCCAACGTTTCTAGTTATTTTAAAAAAACAAAAACAAGCACTTTTATGTGTGTGCTACATATTAGCATTAATGTGGCTTAGAAACCATTGTTATTGTCTATATCAGATATTTATACATTAACAGAAGAAACTGCACCAATCCAATGCCAATAGTACGGGGCCATATTTCCACACAGATGTAACTAAGAGGAAATGGGGCAGTTTGGCTATCTGCATGAGTAACCACAACATCCAACCTTTGGCCCAATGGTTGGATTAGTTAGTTAAATCTCTTAAGCCAATTGTACCACAACTCACGAGATACACGTCAGTCCTGTGAAATAATCTTCTGGCTGAAACATACTGACAGTCAGCACCCCTCCGATCATGATGTCTCCTTCCTGGATATATTCATATTCCTCAACTGCTTTAATGATCTGTAGGCGACAGGCGGCTTTGGTGATTAGGATCTCAGATCTGCAGGGTCCCACACACATTACAATTAGATAGAGAAAGATTTGTATTACAGGATTGTGCCTCAGCGTTTTACCCCCCACAGGTGACATAATGTACCCCAACACAAGGCAGAGGGTCAGAGCATTTCCCCAGCAGTCATCAAGGGAAGTCCCCATAATGAATGAGCATTTGCTGCATGTGTTAAACAGTGTAAGAGACTGGCAAATCCAACTGTCATTTTATAGAGAGCAGGGAGAGAATTTGAACAGTAAAATAAATATAGGCACCGGCACCTGGGGGAGCTCTGCTTTATTATGGAAGTGTGTATTATTATTAGAGAGCCCAAAGTATAATGACAATATCTTATTTTGGCTCCTCAGTGGGTGTACCTGCTCTAATACTTTGCATACTCTGTTGAATGAACACTAGGCACATGTTAGGTACATTATAAATAAAAATAAATAAATTATGATATATATTGATGTCAATAAGTATATATAGGCCCATAGATGCAAGCAGTAGTTGTAAACAAAGCCATAAGAGCGATGGCACACAGTGCGTATATCCACTTCTCTCTGTTTTTTGACCAGGTTGAAAGAAGCCGATCCGCTTGCCTACTGTGCTGCCCCAGCAGTTAATAGTTGTGTATTAGGTTTAAATATCATGGTTTATATGAACAAGTCAAAAGGGTTGAGGAGACCGCCTCCTACATATGTAAAACAGACCAAAGGGATTCTGGGAACAAATTCCTTGAGGCACCTAAAAAAAATCCCATTTACATGGGTTTATCCTATAGGCTAAATCTCACCCACTGTGTTTAAAGCTGAAGCCAGGATAATAGCCAGGATAATAGCTGATCAGATTTCCAACCAACCGGTCTGTAGTGCAGGGTTTTCTGATCAGCTTAGGGAGAGCCAGGAGTGGGGATTTTATGGAAGTGTGTACTGGCTCTACCTAAGCTGATATACGCTAGCCACTGATTCCAATTAATACTAATTAATTGAAATCAGTGGCTATATACAGGACAGATGTGTGTATTTATTAATGATGTTGCTGAACTTGGTGAAAGTGCTCAATTATTTTTCAAAATGTCCACAGAACCAAAAGGAAGATGTACATCCATCACGTTCAACCATAATGCCTATATATAACCTGCCTAACTGCCAGCTGATCCAGAGGAAGGCAAAAACCCCATCTGAAGCCTCTCTAATTTGCCTGGACAAACAGTATAGATATGTTAACGACTTTAATGAAGTACAAACATTTAACAGGTTAAGATAATATTATCTATTATTAATAATTTGAGCATTAAAAAATCTTTGTGGGAGGATTAACAATACAGGAGGTATGAAAAATATAAAAAAGTCAAATATGTTACCATTTACAACTTATATAAAGAATATCATTTTAAACATGAAAAAATGCATACATTTTGATGCTGGATATGACATTTTTGTTGGAATGCAGGATTGTATATCCCTGATACAGTCACTTCGAGGATCTGGTTTCTTCAATTCACAAATCTGAACCAAGCGAAATAGACTTAGAAAAGGGGAACGAAGAAAAAATGTTGCTCTTTGATAAATTACCATTTTTTTTCTAATTCGCCTGGCAAAATTTTTTTTAAATTATCTAGCACTTAGCTTTTCCACTAGCAAAAAGTTTCCTTTGCCCTTTGGTAAATCGCATGGAATATATTCTCAGGTACTGAGAGAGCTGAGTTCAGTTTTAGCCACTATTTCTCAGCCTCCCTTTCATTTGGGATCTATGGATTGAAGAAAAGATAATGTAATTATTACATCTCTAATTATTTGATCTGCCTATTAAATATTCTTTTCTGTTCATTTCTGGCTTAAATAATATAATGTAACACTTAGGTAGAAATATACAGAAAAGAAGACCACAGCTTGAAGAGATTATGGCAAATATCTCCACACACACAGTGTTTTTGCCTTTGGTGCTCAGATAGGCCGGGATCATTGTGATCCAAACACTGCAGAAGAGCAGCATGCTGAAAGTGATGTACTTGGCCTCATTAAAACTGTCCGGTAAGCTCCGAGCTAAAAATGCTAAAACAAAACTAACAGCTGCCAGAAGCCCCATATACCCAATAACTGAGTAAAAGCCAATAGCTGAGCCCTCATTGCACTGAATGATGATGTTCCAGGGGAAGTGTGAATGTCCAGTTCCTGAAAGGGAGGAGAAATGGCCAACCAAGTCATGCAGATGATTATTTGAATGGATGAGCAGAACAAGACTACAGAATTGGACAGTTTGACTCCCAGCCATTTTCTCCATGAGCTCCCTGGCTTGGTGGCTTTGAAAGCAACACAAACCATGATAGTCTTGGCCAGGAGAGAGGAGACAGCTATGGAGAAGGTGATTCCAAAAGTGATGATGCGCAGCATGCAGGTTATATCCACAGGGCGACCGAGGAACAGAAACACACTGAGGAAGCTCAGCTTGATGGAGACAAGGAGGAGGAAGCTCAGGCTCCGGTTGTTGGCTTTCACTACTGGAGTGCTTCGATATAAAATAAATATTCCCAATATAATTTGAGTCACCACAAAACATATCAGAGAAATACAGGCAAAGGATATTGCCAAGAAATTGCCATCATAGGAGAGAAAGTCCAATTGTTTCTCAATACACATGTTCTTCCCCCGATTTGGCCACTCATTGTCTGGACATTGTAGACAGTTTTCCATATCTAAAAGAAACAATTAAACCCACTGAGCAAATATTTAATAAATAAAAAAAAACTGCAATATTGTTTATAGCAAACTTTTGCACTTTGGTAAAACTAATATGAATGTGGGTTATACACTAAATGGTAGTGTTTGGGGGATCCTTAACTGAGAAGGATCTGGGATATTTGTAGATAAAGTACTGTGATGCTAAATAATGGCATTGACTCAAGGGATGAAAACATTGTTTTATGGAGGGTAGACTAGAAAATTCTTGCGTTTCTCTGAAACAAAGTTGCTGGTGAGGGGACATGACTACTCTGTACAAGTAATGCCAGGTCAAACACAAATAGAGTAACTTTTCAAAATATTATAGTAATATAGTTCTGGAAAACTTGCAGACTTTTATACAATAGATTCTGATACTTTTTCCATCTCTATATGACTATTTGAACATTTGTTTAAGAAAGAGAAATGAATTATAATCCACAAAAGAAAAAAACTGTGGAGTGAGAAAAAAATGTTGACATGCCTTGAACTTTTTATAAATGGTAAAACCTAATAGACTTTGGAGAAAAGTGTTTTATTTTAATTCAAGTGGGGAAAAAATGAAACTTAAATATTTTCTGTAGTCCCATAAAAGTCAAAACCAAATCCCTATGTACACTACAGAATTCCTATTCCTATGTTCTGATTACCTTAAATCGCCTATTAGAATTAGAAAACCCAGGTTATTTGCTTCTAAGATATTCAAGGAGGAAACTAAGTTTCCAGACATTAGAATTCCCATAATTATTCAGTACCAGTTCCATTGGAGATCTCTCCCTCTGAGCATGGAGCACAGTTATAGCAGCAGGGGGTCAGTGATTTCTGTAGGACCTTCCTATAGCCGGGACGGCAGTTTGCACAACACTGGGATTTTAGAGTCTGGAAATAAGAATGAGACTGTAAGGTCTACTCTTCAAAGACTCGAACTGCTATATATATAATACATTCTTGCACAGTTGGAATTTTTTTCACAGCACTGGTGACTTTGTTTGAACCATTTTGTGACTTCATCCCACATAAAATGCAGGACATGTGTTGGTTTTACAGTAGCATAAATGCCAGAAATGATAGACCATAGGGGCCCCTACACGACACATACTTAGGTAAATCTATGTACAATGTAGAACAGTAGGCAAGTGGAAGTTTTGAGGCAGTTTTGAGGAAGTTTTTGATTATGTTATCAAAACTGCTAATTTAGGAAACCTTTGGGATTTGGTATTCTGGATTAGAAATACATATTTACCCATTTTGGATTCAGGAGAATGTGTACTTTTCAGAAATGTATAGATTACTCTAGGGAATTTGCATGTTTTTTTTTTTTTTATAACTTCTTTTATTGTTCATAAACATCAATATTACATTTTGGTAGTTTTCTCCAATTAACAGTTGTATTATTGGTGATTTGAATTTTAGGTATAACAATAGGTATAACCATTTCAGAAAGAGGTGAAGAGGGGAAAATATCACAGTACAAACCTTACTGCGGTAGTAGGGTTAAAGTGAGAGGAAGGGAAGAAAGGTCAAAGCAAAAATTGTATTTGGTAATCAGTTGAAACATACATTTCTTATTCAGACACCAGGTTTGTCAGTTAAATATTCTGCTGAGGGTTATTGGTTAATAGGGGCTTGTGTTTCAGCCTATTGGTAAGAGTCTGCCATCAGGTGCTTTGTAATCTGATTTTATCTGGGTACGCAAGCAATGGTCCCCAAGTCATTTCATATAGTCCCTGCTTGTTTTCGTTTCTGGCTGTAATTTTTTCCATTGCTGCTCTCATGTGTGATCCTTGTATGATCCTTGTATATCATAGGGGTCTCCTGTTTTCCAGTGTTTCGCTATGTGCGTTTTCGTAGTGTTGAATATTTGGAATAGGAGTTTTTCCCAGGGCGCAGGGGTCTTTTCCGGGAAATGTAAAAGTAATGCTGTTTCTGGTTTGTTTGGTAGTGACTTTTGGAGATCTTTTGTTATTAGTTTAAACACTTCTTTCCAGAGTTCAGCAACTGGAGGGCACTGCCACCACATATGTAGAAGTGTCCCTTGTTGCCTGCGTCCTCTCCAACAGAGAGGGGAGTGTGTATTTGAGATTTTGTCTATCTTGGTTGGTGTTAGGTGCCATCTGTAGAATAGTTTTTTGTGTCATTCCAACTGGTTTGTACATCTTGTTGCTTCTAGGGTTTTAGTGGGAATTTGCACATTTTATAGCTGTACCCCACATAAAATGTAAGCCCTGGAGCAGCAGAGTCGGAGGAGGGGCTGCATGACCCTGCACAGCATCACAGCGGGGAATAGTGTAGTGGAAACAAAAGAGGAGTGCCAAAAGGTGTGGCGGAGAGAAGGTATATAGGAGCATATTCAGGGGCTGGCTAGCCACCATTTTGAGTGGAAGCAGCAGAGAAAGGTCCCCACCCACCCTCCCTTAGTTTTAGGGGTTGGTTACTCAGTTTTAATTATGAATGCATTTAGTTGTCACGCATGTGGCTGCGGAGGGTTCAGGGGTACAAGGGTTTAGTTACCTAGTGGATAAGATAAGGGTAAAGAGTAGGAAAAAGATAGAGGCGGATCAGAGTCCTGGTAGTCGTCACAGCTTAGGCGGGTCCTTGTCAGTCTGCCGGGGGGAGAAGCTTGTTCTGGTACGCCAGATCAGGTATAATGGATGGTTTAACCCCTAAGGTGGGTGACCATTGGTGGAAGGAATACAAATGGTGCGCTATAAAGTGCTGGGTGGATACTAACTGGCTAAGTAGAAAAGGGGACCGGTTAGGTCCCGGATTTGGTGGCGGGTATCCTCCGAGCTAGGGATTGGGCGGCTGGAGGATAACACAGCTCAGGTTGGTTGTGGAAGGGCAGACTGGCAAGGGACTCGAGGTGAATGTTCTTGGAGCATACTAATGTTTTTGCACTTACGGTTATATATATATATTGATGTATTGTTATGATGTATTTTTATCATTATACATTTTACTTATTGGTATTGTGTTCATTTATTGCACTGTTTGTATTATTGTTAAATAAAGCTGTGGCCATTATCATTTCCAACAATGATATCGTCACGCAGTTTTTATTGGTGAGTGAGGTGTGTGAGCAAGTGTAGGGTGATGCGTGGGTCATGCAGTAAATGTGTTGATTTGGCAGTAGCTGAAATTATGAATTATGACATTATAGATTTTTTGGGGAGTATTTTCATTTTAGGGCCCCTACATGCAACATACTTAGGTAAACCTATGCACAATGGGTATCAAACTGTTCAGTGGGCCCCTGGCGTTCATAATTAGGGTGTTTTATGCTATCACCCAATAATTTTTCAAAAATTTCAGAAATGTTTATACAAACCACTACATTTAGAAAAGAATTGGAATGTGTTACTTTTAAAAAATATATAGTTTCCTGGGGAAAAACATATGATTCGGGGCATCTAAAGTATGTAGATTTCGGGAGCAGTGCTTTGGAAGTTTTGGTAGCATACTGCTGGGGTTTTTGGCCTATACAAGTCTTAAATTTCCATTTTACAGCTTTATATTTTTGGTATTGCCACTGAGGCATGGCAATTTCAATCAGTTAAATTGTTGTGCATAAAATAAATGATTGCATATTTTGAAAGCTTAGCAGAAGGAAATACCTCTAACCATGTTCAAAAATGTTCTGGTAATATACAGTAAGTACCAGAAGTGCCAAATCTTCTTGCAGTGCAAGGGTTCAGTTTAGTATAATACACAAACATAAGGTGATATTTTTGGTACATAGTTAAGCTTAAACCCATCAGTGAAAAGGAAACATGAAATGCTGAATGTGTAAATATATACTGCAGGGTCAAAAACTGTTGAACAAATCCCTCAAATGTATCTTCCTTACCCCATAATGGAAATTGGACCAGCCCCTTGATTATCTTTGTTTTACCCGCTAATTTCTGTAATTTCTCCTTTGATAAAAGGCACCCAAGTCTTTCTTGGAACTATCTAATGTAGCCTTTACAGAAAATAGTAGTATTTTTTTATTAAGAGCTATGAAGTTGTGAGATTATCTCCCCAAAGAGGCTGTACTGGCAGCTATTACTAATGAATAATAGATTATTAGCTTATATAGTGATGAGTGAAACTGTCCAGTTTTGCTTTAACGAAAATGTGAATCTGCAGAAAAATTTGCGAAACGAATTACAGTGCAACTTTTTTGACACAACTGCAACTTTTTGGGACCTCTTTTGACACGACCACAACTTTTTTGATACAACCATGACTTTTCCCTCGCTCGGAGAATTCCAAGCTTTATACCACTTATCCCCCTCCAAAAAAGCTCCAAACATGATGTCATTAAAACCGTATTAACATAAACCAAATAATCACTCATACATTAGCATGAGAAAAAACTCTTATGTCACCACAAGGTGTCACTATTGAACAAGAGAAATTCCCACTTGAGTCCATTCTAAATGAGTCCATAAATCAATCAAAATATTTTTATTTCTAAAATAAGCTAGCCTTTGGGAGTACAGGTTCTGACCCCACTAAATTAAAGCCAAAAAGTACTTATGGTTCAGCTAGTAATAACCCTTTGATTAAAGGAGAAGGAAAGGCATCTTGGCACTTTATTGCCAATAAATTTGTCACAATGGTGCAAGCTAGAACGCTATATTTATCCTGCAGAACGCTTTACCATACCTGAGTAAACAGCCCTAGAAGCTTCCTGTGTTTGTTTAAGATAGCAGCAGCCATTTTAGTTTGGTCTCAGTAGCTTCTGTGCTTCAGCTCTGGCTGCTGGTAGCTCAGATTACACAGGTGAGAGGAAGAGCAAATTCTGATGGGAGGGAGAGGAGGAAAAACGAGGGGGTGCGGGATAGAGGAGCAAACTGAGCAGGCTCTGGCCCCAGGAATGAAGGATGTTTCTGAGAGAGGAAGTCTGATACCAAAGAACATGTTTACAAAAAAGGAGACAAGAAATCCAGTGTTTCTTTTGATAGAGGACTCAGTGCAGCGTTTCTGTGAGTGCTTATGGCTGTATTTACCTTTCTGATAAATCTTACTGAGTTTTTACCTTTCCTTCTCCATGCTGAGACATTACATTTAAAAAAAAGTATAAACTTTGTAGGGTCTAGGAACTTGGGTTAATACTAACTCAGGTACTTGTGTAAAGGTGAAGTTAACCTTTACAATAACTTTTAGGGGCTGATTTACTAACCCACGAATCCGACCCGAATTGGAAAAGTTCCGACTTGAAAACGAACATTTTGCGACTTTTTCGTATGTTTTGCGATTTTTTCGGCGTCTTTACGAATTTTTCGTTACCAATACGATTTTTGCGTAAAAACGCAAGTTTTTCGTAGTCATTACGAAAGTTGCGTAAAATCTTGCGATTTTTCCGTAGCGTTAAAACTTTCGCGAAAAGTTGCGCCTTTTTCGTAGCGTTAAAACTTAAAAGGTGCGAAGTTTCGCGTAAGTTTTAACGCTACGAAAAAAGCGCAAAAAGTTCCGACTTGAAAACGAACATTTTGCGACTTTTTCGTATGTTTTGCGATTTTTTCGGCGTCTTTACGAATTTTTCGTTACCAATACGATTTTTGCGTAAAAACGCAAGTTTTTCGTAGTCATTACGAAAGTTGCGTAAAATCTTGCGATTTTTCCGTAGCGTTAAAACTTTCGCGAAAAGTTGCGCCTTTTTCGTAGCGTTAAAACTTAAAAGGTGCGAAGTTTCGCGTAAGTTTTAACGCTACGAAAAAAGCGCAACTTTTTGCGCAAGTTTTAACGCTACGAAAAATCGCAAGATTTTACGCAACTTTCGTAATGGCTACGAAAAACTCGCGTTTTTACGCAAAAATCGTATTGGTAACGAAAAATTCGTAAAGACGCTGAAAAAAATCGCAAAAAATACGAAAAAATCACAAAATACCGATCTTTACGAAAAAAACGCAATCGGACTCATTTCGACCCGTTCGTGGGTTAGTAAATCAGCCCCTTAGTATGATGTAGACAGTGATGTTCTGAGTTAGTTCAATTGCTCTTTAATATTATTTAGCTTTTTGTTCAGCAGAATTTCAATAGCTTTCTGGTTGCTAAGGTCCAGTTCACCCTACCAAACAAACAGTAATTCCGAAGAAAGTAGAAGATGAATAGGACAGGGTCTGAATAGACAGATAAGTGAAAAATGTAAAAGTAAAGTTGTATCCACAAAGAGCAATAGTAACCACTATATTAAAGGAGAACTAAAGTCTAAAATAGAATATAATTAGAAATGCTGTATTTTGTATACAGAACATAAACATTCTGAACTTGCTGCACCAGCCCAGAGGCTGAGAAGCCTTATTAAAGGAAAGATTTAAGCTTTCAAAGTTTTCCACAGGGGGCCGCCATGTTGTTACTTTGTTAGACCATCTTTTTGAAACCACGGGGGTTGCACATGCTCAGTGGGCTCTGGGCTGCTGTCAGGAGGCGGAGCTTAGGTATCGTAGTAAATTATCAAAACAAAACAACACAAGTCACATAACATCTGCCATAGAAGCTGATACAGCAAAGCTGATTAATAATAAGAACCATAATATGCAGACTGCACTGGTTCCTGTGTTGCCCTGTAATGTAATGTGAGTTTTAGTGGGTTTTTAATGGTTGACATATAGTGGTGGGACTCTAATCAGAATTCTCATTGATTAATTCTATAAATTAATGATAATGGCCAAACAATCCCATTGGCACAGACAGGTGCATGGGTATGGGTACATATAAACTAGTGCTGCCCTATGATACACATTGGATTACAGCCAGTGATGAGCCAATCTGTCCCATTATGTTTCACAGAAAAATTCACAAATCTTTCAAACGATTTGTGAAACGGCAAAAAATTCACTTAACACTGAAAATGTTGAGTGTCAAAAAAATTGTTGCGGATATCATTTTTTTTTTTGACGTGCATGTTAAAAAAAAGGTGATAGAATCAGAGAGCAGGACTTTGGGAGCAGCCAGACGGGACTGTGATTGGTTGGTTTGTATGCATGTTTAATAGGGAGCAGGCAATACAAATAAATAAACATATTTATAAAGAATAAAGCTGGCCAATTAGTTACATTTAGAGCATTTGAGTTCATCCAATTAGTCATCCATTTTTGTTTTTTGCAATTACTTGCCTATTAATTCTGCCTATTTAAAGCTTTAATAAGAATAATAAAAGAATATTAAAAGCCTAATAAAAGAATATAGCTAGAAATGTTTAGCTGTGTGTTTTAAGCTCACAGTGCTGTCTGGCTGCTCCCTAAAAAACTCAAGTCCTGCTCTGGCACTTTGAGCTTGGGGCGAGACTTTAGCTGAATCCTTATTGTGTGACTTTTCTTTCCACCTTGTTAGAAAGGATGGAAACATTGACAGAACTTAGAGAAAATGAATTCAGTACAATTATGTAAAAGCATTATATTATTAATTAAATATAAAAATAGGTTGCTTCTATCACTTATATACCATAGAGTGACAGCACCATATACCCCTCCCACATAGGGGACAAAAATAACAAAAAACACAACTTATTGTGCCCAAAGCAAAGTCAATTCATGCACTGACTGGTTATTATATAGAGAACACAAGCTATGGCTAAAGTTTCATTCACTTTGCTTATATAAAACAGTCCCTCTGGGAATAAATTACCCCATTATTAAAGATTTTTCTGAATGGCACCCCCAGTCTGTATGGCACTCCCAGTCTGTATGGCACCCCCAGGCTGTATGGCACCCCCAGTCTGTATGGAACCCCCAGTCTGCTCAGCACTCCCAGTCTGCTCAGCAAACATATGCTTTGGTTGTGCTGTAACTTTCAGCATAAATGATTGTTCCTCAGCCTTTTGACTAAGATTAAGTGTAGGTCTTAGCCATTGGTTGCCTGCAGATGCAACTCCTTGGTCTTTGGGCATTAGTGATTGTGAGAGAGATGTCTTATGCCCTCTGCTACTATAGGGAATTAGAGGTGATCACAGTACTCCAGTGGTAACCCTGATCTGTTTGGTAAACTGGGTGTGTCTACAATGGATTTTGAAGATGCTCCTTTTGTCTTCAGTTTTCTGAAGATTCTGGAGGAGAACCCAGGCGATGTTCAGCTTCAGGGGTTCAAGGTTTTTCCCACTTTTAGCCTGAGGAGGGTCATCCCGGTTGTAAAATCGTATTCCCTGTTTGTGCCTCTTAAGCAGATAGAGTCTATTCTTCAACGGTTTTGTAAGAAACTGGTCTTTGTTGGTAAGATCTTGAATGAACTTGGTATCTGGACTTCCAAATATAAGTTCAAGGCTGTGATTGAGAAAGGTGTCTTTCCCCCAGCCCGGTTCCAGTTGGGTTCTGTAACAAGGAGAAAGGTGTTGAAGTATATGAGAAATCTAACGTGGGGTTTTGTTTGTAATAAAGTATGTTGTTTTATTTGTTCTTTAAATAAAATATATTGGTTTCTACTATGACGGATTTTGGATTAATGGTTGGGTTTGTCTCTTCTGTTTTTCAGTATCTCTGAGTTGAAACCTTAACATAAGTGATTGCTTCTCTGCCTTTTGGCTCAGACCAAGTGAATGCCTGAGTCATTGGGTGCCTGTAGATGTAAACCCTCGACAGCTGTGTGAGAGCTGTCTTAAAGAGACACTAAACCCTTCTGCACAGCGCGGCTCAACCAAACGTTACTCAGCTGTTGCCGGACTACAAATACCAGAATAATGTAACATATAATGAAGGTTGAGGCATGCTGGGAGCTGTAGTCCAGCAACATCAGGGTTGTATTCTTAAAGCAATATTGCACAATAAAACTTTTCAGGCTCCCCAGTGCCCACATTGGCAGCATTGAAATGCCAAAAAACCATCCAATGAGAATCCCAGCTGATGTGAGTAAATCCGGCTCCCTGTTCTCTGTTCCTGCAATTGGAGTTGGGAGCAATAAGCACAGTTTCCCAGCACTGAACAAGTCTGTCCCTTTATCCCCATCAGCATCTGCATTCTCATTGGTCAATTCTCTTGCATCAAGTTTTTGGTCAGTAGAATTCTCATTGGTGAATTGTTTTCCATGTGTAATTATGTTTTTCATCAACTTCTATAGGGAACTAGGGGGCACAGTGGGACAGCTTTACGGCTGGGTTTAGTGTCCCTTTAAGCCCATTGTTGCTATTGGGGGGGGAGGCCATTCTACAGGCAACGAGAGGTGATCACCTTCCACTCCAGTGGTAATCCTGTCCTGAGGGGGAAGCTGGGAGTGCTGCAATTGATCTGGAGAGGATGTGGTACCTTCCTTCTTTGTAATAAGAACTCGGTTTGTGACGTCGCTGAGGATGTTTCTGCTGGTGGGAAGATTTTGTCATTTGAATGTCTTGGGCGAATTGGGCCAAGTGAGGAAGGAGGAAATATTGGTGATCCAGGACTACCCTACATGTGGGATATTTGATGACACCTTCATTGGAGGGTTTTTTCTCCAGTTTCTTGCAGATTCTGTCTGACAACAAGGAGGACATTTGTTTGGCTGGCTACAGGTTCTTTCCGCATTTCCTGGAAGAGACGGTTTTGGTGGTCAAGTCCTATTCTCCCTTGGTACCTTAGAGGGAGATTGAGCTTGTCCTTGGTAACTTTTGTGACAAATTGGTCTTTGCAGGAAAGATACTTAATGAGCTTGGGATCTGGACGTCCAAGTTCAAGGCTAACTTTAAGAAGGGAATGTATCCTCCGGTGAGGAGGCTGGAATGCCAGCTTTTGCCAAAAGTGTTGTGCTTATGGTCACTCAGTGGAGGATTGCAAATCCTGTGCAAACGGTGATGAGTCTTCCCATGACCTGAAGGATTGTGTGCAGCCTAAGAAAAGTTTTTTGTGCTTTCAGTTTGGTCATCTTTATGTGGGCTGTCCATTGAGCGGTAAGCAGGAGAATCGAGTGGAAGGTGTGCCGGTCCTTTTTAAAGTTCCTGTGGTTTCTCCAAATATGGGAAACCTTAGTGCTTCTCCAGTTTTGGCCATTTCCAGTGAGAGTCCATCTAGTCCTTCAAGTTCAACAAGTGAGGTGATGCCTACTGTCAAAAGGAAGAAGAGGGAGAAAAAGAAAAATCCTGAGTGAAGTCCAACTGGTGATGTAAGTACTGTTGGTGAGTCGTATGATACCAGAAGGGAGAGACTGTATCAGTTCTGGAAGCACAAGTCAAATGAGGAAATACAGGGTTTCCTTGCTTCTTGGTCGAATAAGGAGAAGATTGGCATTGCCAACATGTGCATCAGAGAACGTGGTATTATTGCAAAAAATGCAGGATATAGAGTGTTAACTTTTATTAGGAATTTAAAGTAATTTTTGTGATAAAACAACAAATGTTATCTCTTCAGCTATAATGTAACTGTGGGGCAAATGGTACAGCCTCTGTTTATGTCTGTTTAATGTTATGTGTAGCCGCCTGAATTCCTGTTCTCCCAAGGTAATTGACCCCTGCTGTGAGGGCAAATAAAGCCAGGACCCCCTGTATTCCAATACACATAGTCGGCCCCAAGACCCCCTGTAAGGGCTGTGCCATGTCTGGATCCTGCATACAGACTAAACTGGGCAAGCTCACTAAATGGCACCTCATTGGCCCAGTGGTATTAGTTGTGATTGGCCCCTCTGGAAGCTGCCTTTGGGTTGGCAGAGGAATCAAACACTGTTCTGCATTTACAACAGGGGCTGCTCCCTTTCTGGCCTACAAAGGTGGCTGCCAACAATTCCAACTTGTTAGTCTTTATTATACACAAGGAAGATCCCAGAGACTGCTCAGCTATAACCATCACAGCTGTACCCACAAGTTCCAGTGCCTAGAAGTAGTAGTGCCCAGCTCTGGCACCCCCTGCAGGTAGAACCGCTAAGTGCAGGCTGGCTACCATAGGAACTATGAGCAAACTGGTAATGCTGAAGCTACAATAAAGAGCCTCATTTTCTAATAGAATTGTGTGTGAGAGTCTGACCCTATGTCTATGTCCTTCATGTGGCTCTGTGCCATCACAATTTTGTTTAAATAAAGTCATTTCTTGTGGTTTTTTAATGATGAGGTAGAGTTATGATGTGGGTTTATTTCCTTCCATCTGCTTTATTTCTGATCGAAATCTTAAATGGTAAAGTAAGTAGTTTGTAGAATGAGAAGCTTTTTTTTTGTTAAACCCATGAAAACACAGGAACCAGTGCAGGCTGCATATTATGATTCTAATTATTAATCAGCTTTGCTGTATCAGCTTCTATGGCAGATGTTATGTGACTTGTGTTGTTTGTTTTGATAATTTACTACGTTCCCTAAGCTCCGCCTCCTGACAGCAGCCCAGAGCTCACTGAGCATGTGCAAGCCCCTGGCTTCAAAAAGATGGTCTAACAAAGTAACAACATGGCGGCCCCCTGTTGAAACTTTGAAAGCCTAAATCTTCATTTTAATTAGACTTCTCAGCCTCTGGGCTGATACAGTAAGTTCAGAAGGTTTATGTTCTGTATACAAAATACAGCATTTCTAATTATATTCTATTTTAGACTTTAGTTCATTTTTTGATGGCACTGTTCCTTTAAAGACCCTAGACCCTAAGCAGGCAAGATACCTAATCTCCTCCCATAGCAAGCAGAGGGAAACATATATTTTAAAGTAATTTACACTTACAGCAATAGGAGAGTTGTAATGCTGTGTTTTCAGCAGGGAAAAATATTGCAGAAATGCCTAACTGTGTGCCATAGCCTTAAAAACCTACATTTTGTTTATGATCTATCTGTCCTCATTTGAAAAATGTAATCCTCTAAAATGTATGTTTCATAGGCCTTCTCCATCTTAGCACAGTAATGAAGGGTTAATAAGGAGACAATTCAGATGTGTGAGAAGGCCAAATAAGCAATGTTGGGTTTCCCCACCTTGTTTTTGTTGCCATGTTTCCATATAATTTCTTGGATGTTGATATCCAGGTTCCCTTTAGATTCTGACCAAGTAAATCTGCCGACATTTTTTTCATTTTGTTTCCAACCAGTATTGTACCAGTTGTTAATAAGATAGCCCTGTGGAAGTTTGTCATTTATATATTTCTCTCTTCCCCAGGCATCATCATAAAGCACATTTCTTAGAAAGTGGTGTAACTGTGGAATTACATGAAATCATAGTGAAAGCTGAGAGTTAGAAACTGCAACTGTGACCAAATATGTCAGGCAAATAAACATGTGTGTGTGTAAGTTTGTAAATGTAACCCCTATTTGGCTGTATTTACAGACCAGCTAGATAGGATTAGAGCATGGGGTACATAGGACTCTTACACACAAAATGGGCTTTCACTATGTGGAAATATCCAAGGGGTGTAGTGCAAATAAAACTCACTTAGGCTGTGTGCAAAGTAATTGAAATAATGGGTGCCAGAAGGTTCTTTTGCAGTAAAACAGAACTGAACTTGTTTATTTGCCCAAGACAATGATCCACATGGTTATGCAATACTCACTCAGAGGATTTAGCAGATAAAGGCATAGAAGGTAGAAAAGGTAGGGTGTCCACCATTTTATCCAACCTCTAAAGAGTCTGGGCAGGGTAAAGACAGCCAAACAGCATGGCTGTGGAGAGTAGTCTCAGGTCCTCAGGATGTGTACCTTAGCAGTCAAGGATCCCAAACAGCCTATTGTGGATCAGGGATAGGAACTGACCTGATACCTGTGTCTTAACCGTGGTCCTGCACTAAGGCAACAGTGCCTGTAGGGAAGCTTCCAGCTTCCAGCTAATCTCTCCTGGTTGGAGCCAGAAACTGCTCTTTCTAACTAGTCTCACTGTCTCACTTTCCTAGAAAGTGCTATTAAGGATGTTATCCTGATTCTTGCTACTCCTCATTCATGCGGTCCCTGTTCCCTGACTTCACTAGAGTTAGGTGTGAACTCAAGGGTAAATGGCTTACTGGGGCCCTGTTGATCCCAAACTCGGTGGAACTTCCACCTTAGTCAACAGATGCAGCCAAAGAGAAGGCTCCACCCCTTTGATAAACACTATATTAGAGAGCAAAGGGAGTGGCCAACTATAAACCAATAAGGCACAGAATGTTAATATCAAGCTAGCTATATGGGTCTTTGCCCAGTAACAAGGATAAAGAAGGAAATGGTAGGGTTTAAAGCCATAGGGGCATATTAATCCTGTGGGTCCTACATTAAAAGTGTGTAAGGGGGTGATTTATCAACAATCGAATTTGATCTACCGTACTTTATCTACAGGCAGATGTTAGTTCTCATATAAGTCAAGATTGTGTCTTTATGAAGTTTAATTAAATAATTTCATTTCATGAAATGTTATGTGGGGAGTAAAGGTTTTGCAAAGCTTTATACAATCAGTCCCTATAATAGTGTGGACAGCTAAGAGCTAGTCCTCTTTTGTAGTTGGGAGGGAGAGTTGTTTTTCTGTACGGGGTTAAAATATTTCTCTAGAAGTTTGGTATTTGGCCAGGGAGTAGGCAGCACAACAATTCAGTTTTCAGCAATGAACATTCACCAATGGCCACTTTTCACTGGTGCACAACAGAGATCAACTGGAACAGCACCACAATTATTAATCCATTAAAATGCCTTTATTGCACACTTAGAGCATTACAGCAATGTTTCCAGCCAATTAAGTCTATTATCAAGCTTGATAAAGGGCCTAATTGGCTTGAAACATCGCTGTAATGCTTTAAGTGTGCAATAAAGGCATTGTAATGGATTATTAATTGTGGTGCTGTTTA
Source organism: Xenopus tropicalis (assembly GCF_000004195.4). NCBI lineage: Eukaryota > Metazoa > Chordata > Amphibia > Anura > Pipidae > Xenopus > Xenopus tropicalis. The sequence continues at coordinate 7,099,083 of NC_030677.2, forward strand.
AGTTTATTGCCATTCAACCAGGGGGTGTCAAGAGTTCCCTAGCCATTAAAAAGGGAAGTCACCACATCTGTTTGGTCTCCATTTGCTGGATGATGTGGTGTGCTGGAAGGCCTGGGATGGAGTAGGCCTCAGTAGGTAAAGTAATTACTAGGAACGTTTTAAACAAAAGGAACTCTGGGAGTGAATTTCAAACAAACTCACAAAAAAATCCAACTTATCCTATAGGCTAAAACTCATCCACTGGGCTTTAAAGCAGAAGCCAAGATAATAGCTGATCAGATTCCCAACTACAGACTGGTTTCACCCATCTTGGGGCTCATCAGTGTAGTGCAGGGTTTTCTGATCAGCTTAGGTAGAGTCACCATGTGGTTTCACAAACAAATCATTAGGGTTGAGGAGACTGCCTCATACAGATACAAATAAACACAAGGAATTCTGGAAGTGAATTCCAAATAAATTTTGTTTGTTTGGAATTCACTCCCATAATTCCTTTTGCTTATTTGTATCTGTATGAGGCAGTCTCCTCAACCTTAATGATGTGTTTAGGAATGTTTTGTAATACCTCACTCTAGGCAGGATCAGCAAAGGTAGTAGAGCAGCCAGAGACTCCAACAAGGAGACCAGAAGAGTTAGTACCCTACAGTCAGTATAGGGCCTCAAGCAGTTATGCTCAGGAATAGGTGATTCCTGGAGAAAAGAAGCACTGTAAGCATCCTCTACCACTGGGGGCTAGTTCATCAATCTGTGAGTACTACCTCTGTGTACTGCCTATGGTTGTGATTGTAAAAGTATCATCTGAGGGATGAAAGTGTCTGAAGCAACTGCTTGTATCATCTGAACAGTACCACGTAAGGGATTTATTTATTCCACAAATGAAGAAGTATCATGTTGTTTCAAGAACCACATCTCTCTCTCTCTACAGGCTATGAGCAAAATGCTGAGTTCCCAACATATTTACAGAAGCATAGGGAAACATAATTGAGAGTAAGGCAAGTCTAAAAGGGTGTTATTAACGCTAGCAAGTAGAGAAGCTAATATTGTGAGCCAGAACAAATGAAGGTTTTGGTTTACCTTTTTCCTATATATTCTGGCTGGAATATCTTTAGACCCATTTAGTCTGTGTAAAGAAACCATATTATGCAGGGCCAATGCCATTACATATACAGATCTGTACACTTCAATACTGGGCTCATAAGATTTTTTGATTTTTGTTAAACTTTCCTTCCCTGTGCAATTCCCATAGAATTTCCCATAGGCTTTGTCAAGTAAACGGTTCCTTTCTTCATCATGTCTCCTGCACATGAACTGAAGTTCTAAAAGATCTGTCAGCAACTCGTCTTCTGTGATGGATAACAAATATTCAGGGAATTGTCTCCATTGCCCTTTATTATGCTCAGTTGGGTATCTGAATACCAGACTCCCATGGGATAATGGCATAGTAATATAGTGTGCAGAAAGCCATGGCATGGGAACCACTAGAGTCTTTTCTGCAATTAAACGAGATTTATCATATAGTAGTGCAAGAAAGAAGGAAGAAGGGGTCCCACACAAGACTATAACCTCAGCCTTTGAGTTTTTTATTCTCTCAAAAATTCTAGTTTTTTTAAATTCACTTTCTCTTAAAGTGGCCATGAAGTCAACACAGGCGCCATGTTTGATGATCTCGCTTTGCAGGTTCTGACCCACCAACTCTCCACTGTCATCATCAGCCACCAGAATAATCACCCAGGTCCACCCTAATCGTTCTATCAGCATGGCAATGGCAATGTGTTTGATGTGATCACTGGGTACTGTACTGAAAAAGTACGGATATAGCTCTGGGTCACTTAGCGCAGGGTCTGTGGCAGCACTGCTGATCTGAAAGGATAAGGGCAAAGTAATATAATTTTATGGGAACAAATAAAAATAAATGAATATGTGAATCCCCAGGAAGGTGAGAGACATTTATGTTAGCAATGCAATGCACAATAAATATATAGATAGATTTTTAGTACCATCCCATCAAAGGTCTCCCCTAATGAAGTCCTTACAAGATGTTATAATTACATTTGGAGGATAAAGAGTAGCTTAATCTTTAATGTATAAAGGTGGAATAAAGGTGGAATGGGAGTCCCTCAGGTAATCATCTATGCAAAAACATGTTTAATAGACCCAATTAAGGCTTATTGGCAAAATGACTCGTAGAAGCTGTGGGCACAAATCAAAACTTGGGTAGAGCCTGTGGGCACAACTTGAAAACTACTTAGGAGCTCATATAAAAACAAGCTAATGTTTCCAGCCACAAGTTGGATGGCCCTCCCTTAGATGCCTCACAATACACCATAAGATCATGGAGGGGATGGGTTTATATAACTAGCCAGTTGAAGCTTTACAACCAATAATACCCCATATGGGTCATGTTAAATGAATAAATAAAAGTATAACATAGGAGATCTCTACCCAGATGGGCTCATTATGTAAGTTGAACAAAATCAACACAAGTAAGAGTATTTTTTTCCATTTCTGCAAGTAAGACATATAGTCACATGATAAACCAAATGATTCCAGCCAACCAGATTCACTTTCACAATTCTCAAGGAAGTACTTAAAAATGCAAAGGGTATTTCTATTGCTTCAATGGTAAAGTAGGAGGCTGACCTCCAATGCACCATGACAGAGGATCAGCCGATGACAGCCCTCCAACAGCCCAGCAAATCTACTAACTGTATTGACCATGTGGAAACATAAAGGAAGATCTTTTTAAGAGGGTCCCTCTTTCCTACTAGAAAGGGCAAAATGAGTTCTAGCTATTCTAATACAGTATATGCTGGAGAGGGTGTGATCACACTCATATGTGCAATGATCATGGATTATGGTCTTCCAGCTTATCTCTATAGATTTGACATATATCTCCAGTATTAGCTCCTTCTCTTAAGGTTCCAAGTTCCAAGTTTACTGGGGCTTTGCATTCTAGGCTCTGCAACATCATCCACAGAAAATATTCAAAGAGAAAGAGCCATGTGTTCTCTTCAGTGAATAAAATTCTGGGTGGGGTTAACTCACTCTAGTCTTGGCCTATGGAAACCTATCCCTCTCTCATCATTTAGGTTACCACTAACCAGGACTTTCTGAGCTACAGGGAGACTTAACACCTTGAGTAGCCTACAAGATTACTGAAGCAAAGTCTAAAAAAGTGACTAAGGTGATAAGGGCAATGAAAAGCTAAAAGCTAGAAAGTTGATGTGCATTTTTTTAGAATTAAGATTAATAACATGGGCATAGGATACAGGATGTGCAGCACTATGGTTCCTGACAATGTGTTGCCTTAAGAACCTATTGGCATTCATCATATCCTTTTTGATGCATTTGGTGCACGTCAAGGCATAAGCCAGATGATTTGACTGTATATGACTAGACTTACAGCTGCTCATTTATTAACAATGGGAGATTTGCACCTGGGCAGTAACCCATAGCAACCAATCAATTATTAGCTTTTTCCAGCCAACTGCAGTTATAACAATGAAAACAAACACCTGCCCCGGTGCAAATTTGCCCAGTGTTTGTAAATGACCCACACAGCTTCCAAAAACCTCCTACACATTCATAAAATATCAGGACCCCTTGTGATGAAAGACTTTCACCCAGAATTATTCATTTGCAGTATCTGTCTGAGATACAACACTCGGACATGTCAGATAAAGAGTAAATTCCTCTGCATTTGTAAAATATCCCCCTCTGCCTCTAGTGTATTGAAACTGATTAGCCAATAGAAAAGGATTATTTTATATTCATAAAACCTTAAATGAGCATTGTAAAGTTTAAATGACCCAGATATTTAATAGTTGATAGAGATGGGCAAAATTATTCGCCAGTAACTAAAACGCTCAATTTTAGACGTGCAGACTTTGCCAGTATAAGGGCATCTCTGCAATGTGTCAACTGGGAAAGGCTTTTCATGGGGTTAGACACAGAAGGAAAATGGAACATCTTTAAAACATTGCTTTGTAGGTATACACAACAGTATATTCCCCTTGTAAGCAAGGAGAGGCATCGCAAAGCAAAACCTTTATGGCTGAATAAAAGAGTTAGGGTCGAGGTTGGTAAGAAAAAACGTGCTTTTAAAGCATTCAAGTTAGCTGGGGCAGCTGGGGCTTTCATCAGGTACAAGGGGGCAAATAAAGCAGCAAAAAAGCTATCAGGCAGCTAAAATAGAGATGGAAAGGGATATTGCAGCTAGGAGTAAAAAGAATCCAAAATTATTTTTTAATTATGTGAATAGTAAAAAAATGAAGCAAGAAGGGGTGGGAACCTTATTATCACGGGGGGGTACGTTGGTTGATGAGAACGGGGAAAAAGCAGAAATTTTGAATTCTTATTTTTCATCTGTCTATACATCTGAGGAGCCAGATAATGAAGGCTTCCCTTGTAATATGCCCAGTTCTAGTAATTTAGCTACTGACGCATGGGTCACTCAGGAGGAAATTCAAAAGAGACTTGAACATGTAAAGGTAAACAAAGGTCCAGGGCCGGATGGGATTCATCCCAGGGTATTAAATGAGCTGAGCGCTGTGATTGCCAAACCTCTTCACTTAATTTTTCAGGATTCATTGAGGTCTGGCATGGTGCCGAGAGACTGGCGGATTGCTAATGTGGTGCCGTTATTTAAAAAGGGATCCCGTTCTCAGCCTGAAAACTATAGGCCTGTTAGTCTGACATCAGTAGTAGGAAAGCTTTTGGAAGGGGTAATAAGGGATAGGGTACTTGAATACATTGCAGTTCACAATACTATTAGTTTGTGCCAGCATGGTTTTATGCGTAACAGATCTTGCCAGACTAATTTAGTCGCCTTTTATGAGGAGGTGAGTAGGAACCTCGATGCTGGAATGGCAGTGGATGGGATCTACTTGGACTTTGCTAAAGCGTTTGATACAGTACCTCACAGAAGGTTAATGATCAAATTAAGGAATATTGGCCTAGAACATAATATTTGTAATTGGATAGAGAACTGGCTGAAGGATAGAGTACAAAGAGTGGTGGTAAATGGAACATTTTCTAATTGGACCAGTGTGGTTAGTGAGTACCGCAGGGGTCAGTCCTTGGTCCTTTGCTTTTTAACTTGTTTATTAATGACCTGGAGGGGGGCATAGACAGTACTGTTTCTATTTTTGCTGATGACACAAAATTGGGCAAAACTATAAGTTCCATGCAGGATGTGCCGCTTTGCAGAGCGATTTGACAAAATTGGAAAACTGGGCAGCAAACTGGAAAATGAGGTTCAATGTTGATTAGTGCAAAGTTATGCACTTTGGTAGAAATAATATAAACGCAAACTATCTACTGAATGGTAGTGTGTTGGGGGTATCCTTAATGGAGAAGGATCTAGGGGTTTTTGTAGATCGCAAGTTGTCTAATTCCAGGCAGTGTCATTCTGTGGCTACTAAAGCAAATAAAGTGCTGTCTTGTATAAAAAAGGGCATTGACTCAAGGGATGAGAACATATTTTTGCCTCTTTATAGGTCCCTGGTAAGGCCTCACCTTGAGTATGGGGGGCAGTAACAGTGAGTATGGGGGGCAGTGACAGTGAGTATGCAGTGCAGTTTTGGGCTCCAGTCCTTAAGAAGGATATTAATGAGCTGGAGAGAGTGCAGAGACTGCAACTAAACTGGTTAAGGGGATGGAAGGGTTAAACTATGAGGTGAGACTGTCGAGGTTGAGGTTGTTTTCTCTGGAAAAGAGGCGCTTGCGAGGGGACATGATTACTCTGTACAAGTACATTAGAGGGGATTATAGGCAGTTGGGGGATGTTCTTTTTTCCCATAAAAACAATCAACGCACCAGAGGCCCCCCCTATAGATTAGAGGAACAGAGCTTCCATTTGAAGCAGCGTAGGGGGTTCCTCATGGTGAGGGCAGTGAGGGGGTTGGGGAATGCCCTTCCTAGAGATGTGGTAATGGCAGACTCTGTTAATGCCTTTAAGAGGGGCCTGGATGAGTTTTTGAACAATCAGAATATCCAAGGCTATTGTGATACTAATACCTACAGTTAGTATAGTATTACTGGTTGTATATATAGTTTATGTATGTCAGTGTATAGATTGGTTAGTATAGGTTGTGTGCTGGGTTTACTCGGATGGGTTGAACTTGATGGACAATGGTCTTTTTTCAACCCTATGTAACTATGTAACTATGTAACTATGTAACTATGTAAGTAGTGATGAGCAAATTTTTGGCATTTCGCCATTGGCGAATTGTTTCGCAGAAAAAATTTATTGCTGCATGACAAAATTGGACGCAGTTGCATAAAAAAAACGCGAGCGGCAACGAATAGACAAAAAAGACGCAAGCAACAAAAAAATAACGCTCGACAAATCCGTTTCGTGAATTTTTCGCCATTTCGCTAATTTTATGGCGAAACGGGACAGATTCGCTCATCACTATTCGCCAAGCATGGATTCGCAGCAAATTTCTGCGTTTCACCATTGGTGGTAGGTTTTGTGAAACGGGCGTCAAAATTGTCCAAAAAATGATGTGTACCACAGTTTTATTTTTAAGCACAACATTTTCGCCATTGTGTGAATTTTCTGCTGTTTCCCGAATTTTCCGCCATTTGGGAAATCTTTTGCAAGATTCGTGAAATTTTCAGCAAAGCGAAACTGGGACCGATTCGCTCATCACCGATAGTTGATCCTGGCTGAAGATAATGCAGATATATACTTACCATTGTGTAACCATAATTACCCAGCAGCTGGGCTAATGGTATTGATGAGGCAGAATACAGATTTCCAATAAATCCAGCAATTTCCCCTCGCCCCTACAGGAGTAATTAGGAACTGCTTTCCCAGGTCCCGATAATATCTGAAGGGCACTTCCCACTGCAAAACGTGGGGCGGAGCAAGAATCCTCAAGCATTTTGGCTAATAATAGTAAAAATTTTCCCAAGAAAGAAAACCAAGAATAATAAGTTGTGCTCACAACAAAACTATTTTCATAAATAAGTAAGATCTCTGTAATTACAGCACTAAGGCTGGAATAATATTTAGACGAAAAAGTAGATAAATAAACATTAATAATGAAATTCAAACCCAGCTGTTTGCTGTTTTTATTTAATTTAAAAAGAAATAAAATACAACTATTTGTTACCCCTTAATAATAGGTAGAGCTCCCTGTCAACGTGAAATGTAAACATATTGAAAATAAAATTAAAGGAAATACATATATAAATGTAAGCGAATCAATCGTAAAAAAAAAAAGAAATTATTTAGTAAAATGAAGATGAACCTTTACCTTACACAGAGAGGTATGTATTTCTCAGTGGTATCTGGTATATAATCTACCGCAGTGTTTACAGTAAAAATTCCTCCAATGATGATGTCTCCATCCTGAATGTATTTGTATTCGTACTTGGGCTTGGTCAGGGGAATACGGCACGGTGAGTCTGACTCGGTACTGCAGGGGGTTACCCATAGGGCTGCCAGGCAGAATAGCACTTTCAGCTTATCCATTGCAAGATCTTTGCTTACAGACTGTAACAAGTGTATCATTACTGTTGTACAGAGCCACAATCATAAAAGTTGTTCTCAAATTAATTCTCTAATAAGTAACTGTAACTGTGCCTCAGTCTCCCTATATATATATATTCTCTGCCTGTGGATATTGTACTGTGTGTAGAACCTGCAATTAGATTATTCCTAAACCCCCCAACGTCCATTCCTGCTTCCTACAAATAAACTCAGTAATTGTACACTCTGTCGTTGTCTCTGTGTGACTATTAATTATATTATTATAATTATATAATGACTGACTATTTTCTGTAAAAGTCACTAGAATAAACCTGAAAGTTTGAAACAGTCTGACTTTTATACACTTGTATTGTTTAATATTATAAACTTTGTTTATTTTCCAAGTGTATTAAAATATTCAAGATTCTCAGTTGTGAGAAAGAAATGTTTGGATCACAATACATACCTCCCAACTGGCCTGATTTTTGTGGGGCAGTCCCCATTTTAACAGCTCAGGCCACAGTCCCGGATTCTTATTCAAAAGTCCCTCATTTCCCTTTGGCACTGAAGGCCAAAAAAGATACAAAGTTTCCCAAACTTAATTAGATAAGTAGCTTTTTGCAGAGCCCAGAATACTCACCCCCTGCACTGAGATACAACTGTAACTAATAAGCTAAACAGGTCTCTTGGGGGAACTGAGACTTCACCTTCATTAGCAGAACTGTAATAACACATAAAACAAGACCCCCAAACCCCCAGAAATGGGTTCCAACTTTAAATACCCTGCCAAATTTTGTAAAATGGGAGTGGTATCTAGGAGGTGTGGTCTCAAAAATGGGCATGGCCAAAATGCAGCAACATTTTTCTTTTGTCCCTCTTTACATTTACACTACTATTTCATATACTGTACTAATATTACTAATATGATTGTTATTATAGAGAATATATTCCTTGTTAAATATGACAATGTAAAACCTAATTCATGCAATAATAATAATAATAATATTAATATCAATAATACATATTCTTTTGTTTCTTGCTTTTTTGTAAAAATAAATATTCTTGCTATGCGGTAAGGTTTACATTGCACTTGTACAATACTGTAGCAGTTATACAGGACATACATGCACATTATGGGGGTTATGTAATAAGTAACTAAGTTTGCCCAGGAACTGTAACCCATAGCAACCAATAAAATGTTTGCTTTTAAACAGGTGAACAGAACATTCTATATTGATATATCCTTCTAGATTATTTGTAGTTAAAGAAACTGATACCTGTATCAATGTAGCACTTATAAGTTTTTTTGCAAGGTACAGGTACAGGATATATTATCCAGAAACCCATTATCCAGAAAGCTCTGAATTACAGGATGGACATCTCCCATGGGCTCCATTTTAAGCAGTTAATTCAATTTTTTTTAAATGATTCCCTTTTCTCTGTAATAATAAAACAGTACCTGTACTTGATCCCAACTAAGATATAATTACCCCTTATTGGGGGCAGAACAGCCCTATTGGGTTTATTTCATGGTTAAATGATTCCCTTTTCTCTGTAATAATAAAACAGTACCTGTACTTGATCCCAACTAAGATATAATTACCCCTTATTGGGGGCAGAACAGCCCTATTGGGTTTATTTCATGGTTAAATGATTCCCTTTTCTCTGTAATAATAAAACAGTACCTGTACTTGATCCCAACTAAGATATAATTACCCCTTATTGGGGGCAGAACAGCCCTATTGGGTTTATTTAATGGTTAAATGATTCCCTTTTCTCTGTAATAATAAAACAGTACCTGTACTTGATCCCAACTAAGATATAATTACCCCTTATTGGGGCAGAACAGCCCTATTGGGTTTATTTAATGTTTAAATGATTCCCTTTTCTCTGTAATAATAAAACAGTACCTGTACTTGATCCCAACTAAGATATAATTACCCCTTATTGGGGCAGAACAGCCCTATTGGGTTTATTTCATGGTTAAATGATTCCCTTTTCTCTGTAATAATAAAACAGTACCTGTACTTGATCCCAACTAAGATATAATTACCCCTTATTGGGGCAGAACAGCCCTATTGGGTTTATTTCATGGTTAAATGATTCCCTTTTCTCTGTAGAAATAAAACAGTACCTGTACTTGATCCCACAACACACACAGGAAAGGTTGATGGATTTATTGGCGGACGCTATACCTTTAAATTTGCAGGGATAGATACAGCCTGCCAGCCAGGGGCAACTTCACTCACATAACACAACTGGTACTTTCTGAACTACTGAGGGGAATCCCCAACTTATGTGGCAAGTGCTTCAGAGTCTTGAGAAGAACTACCTTTGGCTTTCCATTCCCTGAGAAGAGCACGCTTTGCTCTTCAGAGCCCTGTATAGGACCCCCTTTCCTTCCACACCATAAAAGAGCGCGCTTTCTGCCACTGGGGGGTTCCCAATTACTGTCTTATACAGAACACTGAGCTACCAGCACCTTGCTTGTCTCTCTCTGCTTCCTTGTTCCAGCAGCCCCTCCTTCTCACTTCCTTCCGGTCAGATCACATAGAGGGTGGGGGCTCCTCCTCCTTCACTTCCTTCCTGTCAGCTCACACAGAGGGTGGGGGCTCCTCCTTCACTTCCTTCCTGTCAGATCACACAGAGGGTGGGGGCTCCTCTCATTTCCTTCCTGTCAGCTCGCACAGAGGGTGGGGGCTCCTCCTCCTCTCACTTCCTTCCTGTCAGCTCACACAGAGGGTGGGGCTCCTCCTCCTCTCACTTCCTTCCTGTCAGCTCACACAGAGGGTGGGGCTCCTCCTCCTCTCACTTCCTTCCTGTCAGCTCACACAGAGGGTGAGGGCTCCTCTCACTTCCTTCCTGTCAGTTCGCACAGAGGGTGGGGGCTCCTCCTCCTCTCACTTCCTTCCTATCAGCTCACACAGAGGGTGGGGGCTCATCCTCCTTTCACTTCCTTCCTGTTAGCTGACACAGAGGGTGGGGGCTCCTCCTCTCTCACTTCCTTCCTTTCAGCTCACACAGAGGGTGGGGGCTCCTCCTCTCTCACTTTCTTCCTGTCAGCTCACACAGAGGGTCGGGGCTCCTCCTCTCACTTTCTTCCTATAAGCTCACACAGAGGGTGGGGGCTCCTCCTCTCTCACTTCCTTCCTGTCAGCTCACACAGAGGGTGGGGGCTCCTCCTCTCACTTCCTTCCTGTTAGCTAACACAAAGGGTGGGGGCTCCTCCTTCTTTCTCACTTCCTTCCTGTTAGCTAACACAGAGGGTGGGGACTCCTCCTCTCTCGCTTCCTTCCTGTCAGCTCACACAGAGGGTGGGGGCTCCTCCTCTCTCACTTCCTTCCTGTCAGCTCACACAGAGGGTGGGGACTCCTCCTCTCTCACTTCCTTCCTGTCAGCTCACACAGAGGGTGGGGACTCCTCCTCTCTCACTTCCTTCCTGTCAGCTCACACAGAGGGTCGGGGCTCCTCCTCTCACTTCCTTCCTATCAGCTCATACAGAGGGTGGGGGCTCCATGTCTCTCACTTCCTTCCTGTCAGCTCACACAGAGGGTGGGGGCTCCTCCTCTCTCACTTCCTTCCTGTCAGCTCACATAGAGGGTGGGGGCTCCTCCTTCTTTCTCACTTCCTTCCTGTTAGCTCACAAAGAGGGTCGGGGCTTCTCCTCTCTCACTTCCTTCCTGTTAGCTAACACAGAGGGTGGGGGCTCCTTCTCTCTCACTTCCTTCCTGTTAGCTAACACAGAGGGTGGGGGCTCCTCTTCTCTCACTTCCTTCCTGTCAGCTCACAGAGAGGGTCGGGGCTCCTCCTCTCACTTCCTTCCTATCAGCTCATACAGAGGGTGGGGGCTCCATCTCTCTCACTTCCTTCCTGTCAGCTCACACAGAGGGTGGGGGCTCCTTCTGTCTAACTTCCTTCCTGTCAGCTCACACAGAGGGTCGGGGCTCCTCCTCTCACTTCCTTCCTATCAGCTCACAAAGAGGGTGGGGGCTCCTCCTCCTTTCACTTCCTTCCTGTCAGCTGACACAGAGGGTGGGGGCTCCTCATCTCTCACTTCCTTCCTGTGAGCTCACACAGAGGGTGGGGGCTCCTCCTCCTCTCTCACTTCCTTCCTATCAGCTCACACAGAGGGTCGGGGCTCCTCCTCTCACTTCCTTCCTATCAGCTCACACAGAGGGTGGGGGCTCCTCCTCCTTTCACTTCCTTCCTGTCAGCTGACACAGAGGGTGGGGGCTCCTCATCTCTCACTTCCTTCCTGTCAGCTCACACAGAGGGTGGGGGCTCCTTCTCTCTCACTTCCTTCCTGTCAGCTCACAGAGGTTCGGGGCTCGTCCTCTCACTTCCTTCCTATCAGCTCACACAGAGGGTGGGGGCTCCTTCTCTCTCACTTCCTTCCTGTCAGCTCACACAGAGGGTGGGGGCTCCTTCTCTCTCACTTCCTTTCTGTCAGCTCACACAGAGGGTAGGGCTCCTCCTCTCTCACTTCCTTCCTGTCATTTCACACAGAGGTTTAGGGCTCCTCCTCTCACTTCCTTCCTATCAGCTCACACAGAGGGTGGGGGCTCCTTCTCTCTCACTTCCTTCCTGTCAGCTCACACAGAGGGTGGGGGCTCCTTCTCTCTCACTTCCTTCCTGTCAGCTCACACAGGGGGTGGTGGCTCCTCCTCCTCTCTCACTTCCTTCCTGTCAGCTCACACAGAGGGTGGGGGCTCCTCCTCCTTTCTCACTTCCTTCCTGTCAGCTCACACAGAGGGTGGGGGCTCCTCCTCCTTTCTCACTTCCTTCCTGCCAGCTCACACAGAGGGTGGGGGCTCCTTCTCTCTCACTTCCTTCCTATCTGCTCACACAGAGGGTGGGGGCTTCTTCTCTCTCACTTCCTTCCTGTCAGCTCACACAGAGGGTGGGGGCTCCTTCTCTCTCACTTCCTTCCTATCAGCTCACACAGAGGGTGGGGGCTCCTTCTCTCTCACTTCCTTCCTGTCAGCTCACACAGAGGGTGGTGGCTCCTCCTCCTCTCTCACTTCCTTCCTGTCAGCTCACACAGAGGGTGGGGGCTCCTCCTCCTTTCTCACTTCCTTCCTGTCAGCTCACACAGAGGGTGGAGGTTCCTCCTCCTATTTCACTTCCTTCCTGTCACCTCACACAGAAGGTGGCGGCTCCTTCTCCTCTCTCACTTCCTTCCTGTCAGCTCACACAGAGGGTGGGGGCTCCTCCTCCTCTCTCACTTCCTTCCTGTCAGCTCACACAGAGGGTGGGGGCTCCTCCTCCTCTCTCACTTCCTTCCTGTTAGCTCACACAGAGGGTGAGGGCTCCTCCTCCTCTCTCACTTCCTTCCTGTCAGCTCACACAGAGGGTGGGGGCTCCTCCTCCTCTCTCACTTCCTTCCTATCAGCTCACACAGAGGGTGGGGGCTCCTTCTCTCTCACTTCCTTCCTATCAGCTCACACAGAGGGTGGGGGCTCCTCCTCTCTCACTTCCTTTCTGTTAGCTCACACAGAGGGTGGGGGCTCCTCCTCCTCTCTCACTTCCTTCCTGTCAGCTCACACAGAGGGTGGGGGCTCCTCCTCCTCTCTCACTTCCTTCCTGTCAGCTCACACAGAGGGTGGGGGCTCCTCCTCCTCTCTCACTTCCTTCCTGTCAGCTCACACAGAGGGTGGGGGCTCCTCCTCCTTGCACAGTAACAACACAGAGGAGAGACAGGTGTACATAGCTCCCCTACACATATAAAAAAACTTGTTGAAGTCTATGGAAAAAACTGAAACTGAAGTAGGAGAAAAATATTGGTTTTCAAATGGAATCTTGTCCATAAGTTTTTATGGCATAAACAATAAAATTGTGTTTTCTCATTATTTTGTATCTGGCCCATAGTGAATAACTTAAGAATCAAATCAAATTTTTTTTTGTTTATTCATCAGGTGAATGATCTTCAAAGTTTTTACAACTGAAACACTAAATAAGTTCCAAGATAACATTTTCATTTATAGATTTTAAAGTCGCAGTGCTCTGCAAGCCGCTCTCCTGGATACAGAAAAGACCCTGCTTCCAACACTGTGCCAGATCTCACAGGGCTAGAATTCTAACTGCCAAATAATAATGTTCTAACTGCCAATGGCTAAAGTTACAATGAAACGTAACAGAAATCAAAATTTTGTTCCTGCAATTGGAGTTGGGAGCAATAAGCACAGTTTCCCAGCACTGAACAAGTCTGTCCCTTTATCCCCATGTCTGATTCCTGTGCCATATAATGACGGGAAAATGCCATCATTATCTCTATATGTAAGGTACCAGCAAGGGGCCTGACACAGTGCTGGGAATCAGCATTCTCATTGGTCACTTCTTTTGCATTTATAATGAACGTTTTGGTCAGCTGAATTCAATGGTAATTTTTCTTGCATCATTCATTACTTTTTCGGCAACTTCTATAGATAACTAGGGGGCGCAGTGGGGCAGGGTTATGGTTGGGTTTACAATGCCTTAAGAAGACAAATAAGAAGAGTAGAAGAGAAGAGACAACCAACAAAATACAATAAAAAGAATTATATTAATAATAACTTGTCTTTAATGTCCTTTACATCAGCTATTTTTTCTTATCCTGATGATTTCTTGGATATCGAATGATACAAATAAATAATGTTAAAAAATATTATAAATGATTTAGCTTTGGATGCATTTATGAATTAAGAGCATATATTTTGTATGTAGAATTGTTGAAATAAAAGAAAATCTTATAAATATCTTATCTAAAAATTTTTACATGAAGACACATTGAGAAAATGATAGAGTTTATTTGGAGTGAGGAGACAGAAGAGGACGTTGGGGGGTTTAGAAATAATATAATTGCGGGTTCTACATACAGTACAAGAGAAATATCAGCAGAAGGAAAATATATATAATGAGGCAAAGGCACCGGTGCATTTCCACAGAAGAACAATAGATTGTCAGCACCTGGGATCTGTTTCACTATTGTGTCTATGAACAAAAAATGATGAATTTTACACAGCCCTTAAACAAAGACTTCTTTATTCATAAGCTGAAAGTGCTATTCTGCCTGGCAGCCATATGGGTAACCCCCTGCAGTACCGAGTCAGACTCACCGTGCCGTATTCCCCTGACCAAGCCCAAGTATGAATACAAATACATCCAGGATGGAGACATCATCATTGGAGGAGTGTTCTCTGTAAACAATAGAGTGTATCATATACCAGATAACAATGGGAAGCACATACCTCTATGCATAAGGTAAATGTTTCATCTTCATTCCAAAGATACTTTCTCTTATTTTTTTATGTTTTATTTTTGATTTTTTTATTATTTAGGTTATTAGATTATATTTATTAATGTTTTTTTTTCTTTCTCATAATGATTAATTCAGTAATCTATTTTCCTACCACACTCCAAAACCATACAGGCAGGTTAATACACTCTTGATAAAACTGACCCTAGTGTGCGTGAATGTGATAGGGTCCTTAGATTGCAAGCTCCACTGGGGCAGTTTTCAAAGTAATTGATGTGATTTGCTGTGTGTGTATGAGACTGACATTGTGCTGGCAGGATCTTAGCCAGTTAAAGGTAAACTAAACCCTGCTGCACAGCACTGCTTAACCAAACTTTACTCAGCTGTTGCTGGACTACAAATCCCAGAATAATGTAACATATAATGAAGGGTGAGGCATGCTGGGAGCTGTAGTCCAGCAACATCAGGGTTGTATTCTTAAAGCAATATTGTACAATAAAACTTTTCAGGCTCCCCAGTGCCCGCATTGGCAGCATTGAAATGCAAAAGAATCCCCCAATGAAAATCCCAGCTGATGTGAGTAAATCCGGCTCCCTGTTCTCTGTTCCTGCAATTGGAGTTGGGAGCAATAAGCACAGTTTCCCAGCACTGAACAAGTCTGTCCCTTTATCCCCATGTCTGATTCCTGTGCCATATAATGACGGGGAAATGCCATCATTATCTCTATATGTAAGGTACCAGCAAGGGGCCTGACACAGTGCTGGGAATCAGCATTCTCATTGGTCACTTCTCTTGCATCTTCAATTAAGTTTTGAGTCAGTAGAATTCTCATTGGTGAATTGGTTTCCATGTGTAATTATGTTTTTCATCAACTTCTATAAAGAAATTGGGGGCGCAGTGGGACAGCGTTATGGTTGGGTTTAGTGTTAGAAGGGAAATGAGCTCCCCTTCCTGGGTCAAAGTGTGACCTTTTGTAGTTTTCTAGTTTGCCACTAGATGGCATTGTAAAGTATATTTGGTTGGGAAAGGTCCTAAAACGGCAGATTTGCAATGTGCTTAATAAAAGCTTAAGGAAAGGCTTTTTGGGGAGATTGGTCTCCCTCAGTAGCAGAGATTTATCGCAGGCAACTCATTTCCCGTTGGACATTACGCTTAACAAATTCATTCTATGATGAAGAATTTGGATTTCCAGTTTTGATTCCAGTTAAAAATTCACTGTAATTCTACATCTGTGTGTTGGTTTATAACTGAATTGTAGGAGTTACAGTTCAACATTTAGTGAATAAGCACATTGTAGAAACCCTTCCTGTATAATTTTTTTATTAACAGGCAAAATATTTTCCCAGTCCCGTTACCAGTCGATACGAAGACATAAAGTCCTTGTTGTTTACCGTTGATGAGATCAACAAGAACCCAGATCTGTTACCCAACATCACTCTGGGGTACCATGTATATGATACTTGTGGGGACCCCAAACTCGCTATAGGGAGTGTCCTGCAGATATTATCTGGTCCTGGGGAACCAGTTCCTAATTACTCCTGTAGGGGCAAAGGGGAAATTGCAGGATTTATTGGAGATCAGTCAGCAGTCACATCCCTGCCTATAGCCCAGCTACTGGGTATATACGGATACTCACAGGTAAGTCAGTTATGTATTTAACCTTTTTATTACACATAGCTCTATCTTTTAATATTTAGGCTTATGGCTGATAACCACCAGCAGCAGTGGCGCCAGTTAGTTCAGATTATAGTCAATGGGAAACAGCAGAAGAAGGCTGGGCCTTTTTTTTCTGATTGAAATAAAGGCAGAGTAGCATTTTGTAGGGCCCATTTTGCTTGGTTATAGCTCTGATCAGACCATTGGGATCATTTGTGACCTCCTGGGCACTGTGCAAAATGCAAAAAAAGGGCACAATGCACCTGTGATTTAGCACTTTGTATTCTGCCTTCTGCTATTGTATAACTGCCACTGACTTCTGGGCTCCATCTTGGATGGTAGCCCTCTTAAAAAAATTCTGTCTGCATTCAGCAGTGCTCTATACAAGATGGGTGGGGGTAGGCACATAGGCACCCCCTTTTCTGCCCCATAACTTGTATACTTTTCAGGCATGCAAGTGGCAAAAGACACAGGCCACAATGGGCTGGACAGTGCTGGCCTTGTATGGTCTTTCCATGACTATGTGGGTTTCCTCCTGGTACTTCTACTTCCTCCCATACTCCAAAAACATACATGCAGTGCTCTATACAAGATGGGTGGGGGTAGGCACATAGGCACCCCCTTTTCTGCTCCATAACTTGTATACAAGTTATGTAAGTGCTGTAAAAATGTGTCAGTGCTATATCAATACCAGGAAATGAATAAAATGTTCCATGCCTAACAATGACCAGTTAGGGCTATTGCACCCATAACAATTTTTCAATTTGATTGAAAATGCATAGAAAATGCAATTTGTGGTTTCCT
The DNA here is from genome assembly GCF_000004195.4 of Xenopus tropicalis. Taxonomy (NCBI): domain Eukaryota; kingdom Metazoa; phylum Chordata; class Amphibia; order Anura; family Pipidae; genus Xenopus; species Xenopus tropicalis. The sequence continues at coordinate 7,116,254 of NC_030677.2, forward strand.
CCTTTGACTTACAATACAAAAAACACTCTAGCACAAGGGCAGAATGCAAAAGGACTTTAACCCCCATTTAATTGTGCCCACCCCCGAAAATTTGTTCTGTTTGGCTATGCACAATTAAACACGGGGCTAAACCCCCTTTGCATTCTTCCCTTGTGCTAGAGTGTTTCTTGTAGGTAGGGATGCCACCCCCCTATGCTCCGTCAGGAGTCACTCAACTCATTTTTTCTTTTGACTTGACTATTCTTTGACTTGCCTATGACCTGACTATTCTATTCACTTTAATAACCTTATACAAACCATGTTTCAGATCAGTTATGGAGCCACAGACCCAGTGCTGAATGATAGAACCCTATATCCACACTATTTTAGTACAGGACCAAATGAGCACATTCAGCATGTTGCTATAGCAGAGCTGGTGGAACGATTGGGTTGGACCTGGGTGATCATTCTGGCACTGGGTGATGACCGTGGAGAGAGAGAGAGTAAGAACCTCAGGGACGAGATCAACAAACATGGGGGCTGCGTTGACTTCATTGGCACTCTAACTGATGATGAAACCACAAGCAAAAGAACATTAACAAGAATACAGCAATCTACTGCAGAGGTTGTTGTCCTAGGTGGGGGGCTTTTTAAAAGTGTATCTTTAATAATGTTAGTAGAGTCAAAGATAAAAGATAAGACTTTGGTCATTCCAGTAACTTGGGTTCCCATAATGGCCGACAAGCTATTTAATGGCAGTCTCCAATTCAGAGAATTATTCCACCTGTTTAGGAATATACTAACAGAATATGATGAATATGCATTGGCTGCTAAAGAAGATCTGCTGCATAAAGACATATTGTCTTATGTATATTTATGTTTCACACATGATGAAGAGAAGGATGCCTTATTCTACCATGTTTATGGAAGTTTTTATCAAAATCACTCATGTTCAGAACAGTTGGTTGGGTTTTCTAATCTCAATCACCGAGTGTACAGAGCAGTGAATGGATTGGCACAGGCAGAACATAACATGCTTTCCTCAACTGGAAAATCCCATCATAAGGATATCCGCAAAAACATTCATAGAACTCAGGTAATGAGGTAGACGGGTAAAAAGCATAAAAACACATTTTAGTGGCATTTTCTAATGAAATAACTACAGAGAAAACAATAAAGGGGTAGTTCACCTTCAAGTTAACTTCTAGTACAGGTATGGGATCCCTTATTCGGAAACCCTTTATCCAGAAAGCGCCAAATTACGGAAAGCTCATCTCCCATAGACTCCATTTTAATTAAATAATTCAGAATAAAATATTAAGAGAATATTGCAGAACAGCCCTATTGGGTTTATTTAATGGTTAAATGATTCCCTTTTCTCTGTAATAATAAAACAGTACCTGTACTTGATCCCAACTAAGATATAATTACCCCTTATTGGGGCAGAACAGCCCTATTGGGTTTATTTCATGGTTAAATGATTCCCTTTTCTCTGTAATAATAAAACAGTACCTGTACTTGATCCCAACTAAGATATAATTACCCCTTATTGGGGCAGAACAGCCCTATTGGGTTTATTTAATGGTTAAATGATTCCCTTTTCTCTGTAATAATAAAACAGTACCTGTACTTGATCCCAACTAAGATATAATTACCCCTTATTGGGGGCAGAACAGTCCTATTGGGTTTATTTAATGGTTAAATGATTCCCTTTTCTCTGTAATAATAAAACAGTACCTGTACTTGATCCCAACTAAGAAATAATTACCCCTTATTGGGGCAGAACACCTCCAAGCACTACGTCAACTACATATTCCAGCTACAGGCTCCCATATCATCATACATGTATGTAATTATAGATAGCCTTATTTATAAAGTGCTACAAATAAACACAGCACTGTACAATCTTAGAAAGTACAAAGTACAGAGATAAGTGCTATGTGGTATAAGACACAGTAGGAAGGAGGCCCCTGTACCATAGAGCTTACTGGCGAAGTACATTATGCCATAGAAAGGTCAAACCCTTGGGCTTCTGTTGGGTCCCACCCTTGGGCTTCTGTTGGGTCCCACCCTTGGGCTTCTGTTGGGTCCCACCCTTGGGCTTCTGTTGGGTCCCACCCTTGGGCTTCTGTTGAAGTACAACACCTACTGTATGGACACATAGGGGCTGATTTACTTACCCACGAACGGGTCGAATGGAGTCCGATTGCGTTTTTTTCGTAATGATCGGTACTTTGCGATTTTTTGCGTATGTTTTGCGATTTTTTCGGATTCTTTACGAATTTTTCGTTACCAATACGATTTTTGCGTAAAAACGCGAGTTTTCCTATCCATTACGAAAGTTGCGTAAAAAGTTGCGCATTTTGCGTAGCGTTAAAACTTACGCGAAAAGTTGCGCATTTTGCGTAGCGTTAAAACTTACGCGAAAAGTTGCGCATTTTTCGCGTAAGTTTTAACGCTACGCAAAATGCGCAACTTTTTACGCAACTTTCGTCATGGATACGAAAAACTCGCGTTTTTATGCAAAAATCGTATTGGTAACGAAAAATTCGTACAGAATCCGAAAAAATCGCAAAACATACGAAAAAGTCGCAAAATGTTCGTTTTCAAGTCGGAACTTTTCCAATTCGGGTCGGATTCGTGGGTTAGTAAATCAGCCCCATAGGGTTTGTTGGAAAATTCTGGAGGTGGGTCCTCAAGTCTTACAACTTTTTAGTATACAGTATAGTAGGTAAGAAAGCCATAAAAAAAATGTCAGAAGCTCTAAATGGTTTTAACTAGAAATGAGCAAAATGTTTTATAGGAAATTATATGGATTTTTATAGTTTTAGAAAAAAATGGAAAAATAAATTGGGCAATAATTCTCATCTTTTCTCTCATTAACTTTCCTTCCCCCCAGTTACACCGACACCTAACAAACTTGCGCTTAACTGAAGCTGGGGGAACAGAGATAGATTTTAATAATCTGAAAAACTCGCCCAGTAAGTACGAAATCATATCCTGGTCAGTTTTTGCTAACTCTAGTCCTGAAACATTTCAAGCAAAAGTTGGTGAATATTTTTGGTCAGAATCTGAAAGTTCTTTGGAAATCGATATTCGGAATATATTCTGGAAGAAAAACACCAACAACCAGGTAAAAATAAATATTTTTTTGTCTTTTAAATTTTTTTTTAGTAAAAATCAGCCCAATAAAGTGCATATCCATTATTATCTGATACCGTCATTGAGGCCAATTCTTGGGGAATAAACTGATTAATATGATATAATACTATTGATAAAAATGTTAATCATTATTACATTACTTTTAATGGACATTACACAACATTCCCAATAACATTGTTCGTGTTAGCAATTAAAAGCACCTTGGCTAAAGGCAGATGTTATCTGAAGTCATCTTTCATGGACATGGCCCTCTCTACCTCCTGTACAGGGCAGCATTTATATGTGTTCTGTATGGGTTCCTCTATGAACCTTTCTATGGTAGAGAGTTGCAGAACATGTGGACACTTTCTAAGTACATATCATTATGAATTTATAATTATTATTTCAAGCAATGAACCAGTAATGGGGCAACATGGTGGCCTTGTGGGTAGCACTTCTGCCTTGCAGTGTTGAGCTTGATTCTGGCTTTGGCTTTATATTCTAGGAGTTCTAGGTGTATGTCCTCCAGTGACTGTGCGGGTTCTCCTGCTTTCCTCCTACACTCCAAAAACATACAGGCAGATTAATTGGTACTAACATGATAATTTCCTGTTTGGGTCATTGAGGAAAGCTTATAATTGTAAAGATAATGGTTCTAGTACATGTGAGAATCTTCTTATTGGTTACTAAACAGGTATAAAATGAATTTCTGTGTAATTCAGATTGCAGTTCCTTCATATGATTGAGGACTAGAGTGCTGTCCGGTCCCTACACCCCATTGTTAAGTAAGAGCACAGAGGTTCCACATCCCACTACTACTTATTACTACAAAATACATACGAATTCTAGAGCAGTGGTCTCCAACCTTTTTTGCACTATGGACCAGTTTCAAGCAAGACAATTTTTCTGAGGACCAGGGGTGGTGGGTATAGACCTGAGCTTGTTTCCCTGTAACTAGATGCGCCCAGCCTCCTTGCTCTTCTCACTCCCACCTAAGTGGTGACATTCCCTGATGCTTAATATGGAGCTTTAAATACTTTGGTCCTTTTTGCAATCAATAAAAAGCTTCTTGGGCTTTGCGTAGCAGTTGTCACAGGCAATTGGGACCTAGAGGTGGCCCAGTGTAGCACAGCTCATGGCCCGGCACCAGTCCCCAGCCCTGTGGTTGAGTATGGGGTCCCTTTGCTGAAATTTGTTATCCAGAAAGCTCTGAATTACAGGAAGACATCTCCCATTGGTTCTATTTTAAGCAAGTAATTAACATTTTTGAAAGCAATTTCCTCTCAGTACCTTGAACTTTTGCATGAAGTTGCATGAATCCATATTGGTCTTAAATCTATCCTATTGGGTTTATTTCATGCTAAAATTAATTTAGCAGTCTTAAGTTAAAGTGTTCCTAAATAAAAAATGGTTGGAAACCCCTTCCCAAGCATTCTGTATAATAAATCCTACACCTGTATATAAACCCATCAGCTAATATGGTAATATCTGTAGTATACTTTGGGCCTGATTCACTAAAGGGCGATAAAACGTGCGCTATTTTTATTGTGCGCTAAAATTTTTACCGCAGCTTAATTTTGCCGATTTTTCGCATGATTCACTATAAGCATACTCGCGCTTTTTTACGTGCGATATTGCATGCGTTATTTAACTCGCGAAGACTATTTCAATGCGGTATTTGCTGGAACATGTGCTAAATTACGCCCGTGAATAGTCACCGCATATGAATGGTAGCTTAGAAATAGTGTATAAAAATTGTCGCCGCATATAAATGGTGTATATAAATATTAGCCACATATAAATGGCAGCATATAAATGGCAGCATATAAATGGCAGCATATAAATAGTTGCATATAAATGGTAGCATATAAATAGTTGCATATAAATGGTAGCATATAAATGGTAGCATATAAATGGTAGCATATAAATAGTAGCATATAAATGGTAGCATATAAATGGTAGCATATAAATGGTAGCATATAAATAGTAGCATATAAATGGTTGCATATAAATGGTAGCATATAAATGGTAGCATATAAATGGTAGCATATAAATGGTAGCATATAAATGGTAGCATATAAATGGTAGCATATAAATGGTAGCATATAAATGGTAGCATATAAATGGTAGCATAGAAATGGTAGCATATAAATGGTAGCATATAAATGGTAGCATATAAATGGTAGCATATAAATAGTAGCCACTAGTGATGAGCGAATGTGTTCTGGTTTCTTTAGTGAAAACTTAGCAAATCTTTCGAAAGATCCACGAAACGGCAAAAATGTTGTGCGGGCAAAAAAATTGTTGCTGTGACTATTATTTTTTGACGCTTGTATAAATTTTTGTATGTGCGGTTAATTTTTGCATGGCAAATTTTTTCATGCGTTTTGCCATTGGCGGATTGTTTTGCGAAACGCATGAAAAAATCTGCCGCAAACAAATTCAACGCACGTCCAAAAATTTGCTGCGAATCCATGCCTGGCGAAGCATTTCATCACTTGTAGCCAAATAGAAATAGTCGCGCAAATGAACGCACGCCATGTTAGCCATACACGCCAATACTTGCAGAAAATTACTGTATTAAAAATGAACATTTCGCTGCAAACTGGCGGCTGCGTCACTCTGGGGGAAACACATACTGAATAAATAACACTGTAAGTCCATATTTTATTGCAAAAAATCATTTACTGTACTTTTGTATAATTTTTCGCCTGCCTGTAGTAGGTGTTAATTTTCGCATAGCCGAATGCGATATTTAGCGCGCAAAAGTTATAGTGAATCATGCGATCGTATTCTTTTCAGCGCGGAAATTAACGCATGCGGTAAAACTAGTGCGAGAAATAACCCATGCGAAAATGGCGATTTTTCGCACGCAATAATACTATGGTGAATCGCGCGCAAATTATTTTGCGTTTTTTTAACGCAAAAAAGCGTGCGATAATTTTTATCGCACTTTAGTGAATCAGGCCCTTTATTTCTTATGGTCATACCATAGCAATGACTTGGATTAGGGATTATAATGGATTTTTTTTGCTTCTTATATATTTAATTGAGCTTATAAACAATGGTCTGTTATAAAAATACAATAAAATATTGGTTGTAAGTGGCAGTGTCCCACCTTGTACAACACAAGTGCAATAAATAGGGCTTGGGCTGAACATACTTTTTGCTATTGTTTCAATCAGAAAACATGGAGGAGCTTCCATTTCCCTGTTTGCCCTTGACGTGCTTCAGCCTCCTCAAACAAAAGAAAATCATGGCCTGAGTGTAGGCAAATTCCAAGCCTCAGAAAGCTAAAGGCACGCAGCAATGGATACATCATACCTGTAGCTCTTTATGATGAGTTGTACTTGCCAAAAAGCAAATTTGTGTGGTAATGGGTTACTGTACCATCCACTCATAAGGATTCTTCTTTATCCCATCAATATTATCAACATATGAAACTCACATTCTGTATAAAATAAGCAATGACCTGCCTTTGTGCTTTGCATTTCTCAACTACAGGTATGGGATCCATTATCTGGAAACCCGTTATCCAGAGAGCTCCAAATTATGGGAAGGCCATCTCCCATACACTCCATTATAAGCAAATAATTCAGATTTTTTAAAATGATTTCATTTTTCTCTGTAATAATAAAACAGTACCTGTACTTGATCCCAACTAAGATATAATTACCCCTTATTGGGGCAGAACAGCCCTATTGGGTTTATTTAATGGTTAAATGATTCCCTTTTCTCTGTAATAATAAAACAGTACCTGTACTTGATCCCAACTAAGATATAATTACCCCTTATTGGGGCAGAACAGCCCTATTGGGTTTATTTAATGGTTAAATGATTCCCTTTTCTCTGTAATAATAAAACAGTACCTGTACTTGATCCCAACTAAGATATAATTACCCCTTATTGGGGCAGAACAGCCCTATTGGGTTTATTTAATGGTTAAATGATTCCCTTTTCTCTGTAATAATAAAACAGTACCTGTACTTGATCCCAACTAAGATATAATTACCCCTTATTGGGGGCAGAACAGCCCTATTGGGTTTATTTCATGGTTAAATGATTTCCTTTTCTCTGTAATAATAAAACAGTACCTGTACTTGATCCCAACTAAGATATAATTACCCCTTATTGGGGGCAGAACAGCCCTATTGGGTTTATTTAATGGTTAAATGATTCCCTTTTCTCTGTAATAATAAAACAGTACCTGTACTTGATCCCAACTAAGATATAATTACCCCTTATTGGGGGCAGAACAGCCCTATTGGGTTTATTTCATGGTTAAATGATTTCCTTTTCTCTGTAATAATAAAACAGTACCTGTACTTGATCCCAACTAAGATATAATTACCCCTTATTGGGGCAGAACAGCCCTATTGGGTTTATTTAATGGTTAAATGATTCCCTTTTCTCTGTAATAATAAAACAGTACCTGTACTTGATCCCAACTAAGATATAATTACCCCTTATTGGGGCAGAACAGCCCTATTGGGTTTATTTAATGGTTAAATGATTCCCTTTTCTCTGTAATAATAAAACAGTACCTGTACTTGATCCCAACTAAGATATAATTACCCCTTATTGGGGGCAGAACAGCCCTATTGGGTTTATTTCATGGTTAAATGATTTCCTTTTCTCTGTAATAATAAAACAGTACCTGTACTTGATCCCAACTAAGATATAATTACCCCTTATTGGGGGCAGAACAGCCCTATTGGGTTTATTTCATGGTTAAATGATTCCCTTTTCTCTGTAATAATAAAACAGTACCTGTACTTGATCCCAACTAAGATATAATTACCCCTTATTGGGGCAGAACAGCCCTATTGGGTTTATTTAATGGTTAAATGATTCCCTTTTCTCTGTAATAATAAAACAGTACCTGTACTTGATCCCAACTAAGATATAATTACCCCTTATTGGGGCAGAACAGCCCTATTGGGTTTATTTCATGGTTAAATGATTCCCTTTTCTCTGTAATAATAAAACAGTACCTGTACTTGATCCCAACTAAGATATAATTACCCCTTATTGGGGCAGAACAGCCCTATTGGGTTTATTTAATGGTTAAATGATTCCCTTTTCTCTGTAATAATAAAACAGTACCTGTACTTGATCCCAACTAAGATATAATTACCCCTTATTGGGGGCAGAACAGCCCTATTGGGTTTATTTAATGGTTAAATGATTCCCTTTTCTCTGTAATAATAAAACAGTACCTGTACTTGATCCCAACTAAGATATAATTACCCCTTATTGGGGGCAGAACAGCCCTATTGGGTTTATTTCATGGTTAAATGATTCCCTTTTCTCTGTAATAATAAAACAGTACCTGTACTTGATCCCAACTAAGATATAATTACCCCTTATTGGGGGCAGAACAGCCCTATTGGGTTTATTTCATGGTTAAATGATTTTTAGCAGACTTAAGGTATGGAGATCCAAATTACAGAAAGATCCCTTATCCAGAAAACCCCAGGTCCTGAGCATTCTGGATAAAATATTTCTTGGTATTAGAAATGCATATTTTGGAAAATTAATAAAAACTATAGGAAACAATTAAAAAAATCTAAATACATGTGTTAAATATACCTGATAAACTGATCAATTATAAAGTTATTTGTTTTATCCAATATTTTATAAAATGATAGACTTTAAAGTCCCAGTGCTCTGCAAACTGCCCCCCCGGCTACAGGAAAGTCCCAAGGAATGGAGCGCCGCCCTGCTGCTACGACTGCACCAGATGTTCAGAGGGGGAGATGTCCAACTCAACTGGTAACTAGTTTAACTAATAAAAACCTATTTTTACTGGGGTATCAGAAATCTCTATGTAGAACCTTGAATTAAGTTTTAGAATAAATCCTGACAGGCATTAGCTCCTTAATAATAACACAAATGCTATATAGATTGTGATAAACATATTCACAGCTCTATAAATATATTAAATACTATTGACAGTAGTGAACTATGAAACATTGTAATGTTAAATACCAGAGAGCTCTGTACAAGGTTAATGCTAAGCCTGTCAGTGACAGCCTGTCTTGATTTTCAAGGGGAAGTTAATCCCATCATTCTATTTCACCTATTTTCAAGGGGACGTTAATCCCATTATTATTTTCTGTTTCACTCAGTTTCAAAGGGAAGTTTGTGACATAACGGGCCTGATTCACTAAAGGGCGATAAAACGTGCGCTATTCTTATTGTGCGCTAAAATTTTTACCGCCGCTTAATTTTGGCGATTTTTCGCACGATTCACTATAAGCATACTCGCGCTTTTTTACGCGCGATATTGCAAGCGTTATTTAACTCGCGAAAGACTATTTCAATGTGGTATTTGCCTGTACATGCGCTAAATTACGCGAATAATCGCCGAATATGAATGGTAGCATAGAAATAGTGTATAAAAATTGTCGAAGCATATAAATGGTGTATATAAATATTAGCCACACATAAATAGTAGCATATAAATAGTAGCATATAAATAGTAGCTTATAAATAGTAGCCACTAGTGATGAGCAAATGTGTTCTGGTTTCTTTAGTGAAAAATTAGCAAATCTTTCGAAAGATCCCCGAAACGGCAAAAATGTTGCCCGTGACTATTATTTTTTGACACTTGTATTAATTTTTGGATGTGCGGTGAATTTTTGCGTGGCAAATTTTTTCATGCGTTTTGCCATTGGCGGATTGTTTTGCGAAACGCATGAAAAAATACACCGCGAAAAAATTCAACGCACGTCCAAAAATTTGCTGCGAATCCATGCCTGGCGAAACATTTCATCACTTGTAGCCAAATAGAAATAGTTGCGCAAATGAACGCACGCCATGTTAGCCATACACGCCAATACTTGCGGAAAATTACTGTATTAAAAATGAACATTTCCCTGCAAACTGGCGGCTGCGTCACTCTGGGGGAAACACAAACTTGAATAAATAACACTGTAAGTCCATATTTTATTGTAAAAAATCATTTACTGTACTTTTGTATAATTTTTCGCCTGCCTGTAGTAGGTGTTAATTTTCGTATAGCCGAATGCGATATTTAGCGCGCAAAAGTTATAGTGAATCATGCGATCGTATTCTTTTCAGCGCGGAAATTAACGCAAAACGGTAAAACTAGTGCGAGAAATACCCCATGCGAAAATGGCGATTTTTCGCACGCGATAATACTATGGTGAATCGCGCGCAAGTTATTTTGCGTTTTTTAACGCGAAAAAGCGTGCGATAATTTTTATCGCCCTTTAGTGAATCAGGCCCAACAAGTTTTATAAATTGGATGAAAAACATGTAGCCAATGCTATGTGTAGGATAATCTTTGATCTGGGTGTGTATTGTGTGTAGCCAGCCGACTCTGTCTGGTCCTTCCAAGGTAATTGCCCCCTACTGTGAGGGCACACAAAGCCAGACCCCACTGTAACAGAATACACATAGTTACCCCCTTGTGAGAGTTGTGTTCTGTCTAAGGAATGCAATAGACTGAACTGGGCATGCTCACTAGGTAGCTTCCCATAGGCCCAGTGATATTAGCTATGATTGGCCCCTCTGGAAGCTGCCTTTGGGTTGGCAGAAGGAATCAAACCCTGTTCTGCATTTACGACAGGGGCTGCTCCCTTTCTGGCTTTAAAGGTGGCTGCCAACAGTTCCAAGGAGCCTTTTGTCTGGGGTGTAACCTTGCTGTGGCAGGACACCCTCCTCTGTGTTTCCCTGGAATCTACCTTAGCTGCGGCAAGAAGATTCCCCCCAACTGTGTGGATTTCCCTATTCCCTACGGAAGGACTGTTCCCCTGGAATCTACCCTAGCTGGGGCAAGAAGATTCCCCCCAACTGTGTGGATTTCCCTATTCCCTACGGAAGGACTGTTCCCCTGGAATCTACCCTAGCTGGGGCAAGAAGATTCCCCCCAACTGTGTGGATTTCCCTATTCCCTACGGAAGGACTGTTCCCCTGGAATCTACCCAAGCTGGGGCAAGAAGATTCCCCCCAACTGTGTGGATTTCCCTATTCCCTACGGAAGGACTGTTCCCCTGGAATCTACCCTAGCTGGGGCAAGAAGATTCCCCCCAACTGTGTGGATTTCCCTATTCCCTACGGAAGGACTGTTCCCCTGGAATCTACCCTAGCTGGGGCAAGAAGATTCCCCCCAACTGTGTGGATTTCCCTATTCCCTACGGAAGGACTGTTCCCCTGGAATCTACCCTAGCTGGGGCAAGAAGATTCCCCCCAACTGTGTGGATTTCCCTATTCCCTACGGAAGGACTGTTCCCCTGGAATCTACCCTAGCTGGGGCAAGAAGATTCCCCCCAACTGTGTGGATTTCCCTATTCCCTACGGAAGGACTGTTCCCCTGGAATCTACCCTAGCTGGGGCAAGAAGATTCCCCCCAACTATGTGGATTTCCCTATTCCCTATGGAAGGACTGTTCCCCTGGATTCAAGGAACAAGAGCGCAGGCTGGCTACCACTTACTGGCTTATGGAAACATGCTGATGTCTACTTGCCCTGCTCCAATAAATGCCTCATTCTGTGATACCAACCGTTTGCTTTTGGGTCCTGCCCTATATCTGTGAACTCACGGCCCTGAGGTTGTGACAAAGTTAATCCCATCTTTGTTTTCCATTTCACCCATTTGCATGGGGAAGTTAACCCCACCATTGTTTTCTGTTTCACCCAGTTTCAAAGGGAAGTTAATCCCATGTTTGTTTTCTATTTCACACTTTTTCATGGGGACATTAATCCCACCATTGTTCTCTATTTCACCCAGTTTCAAGTGAAACTTAAACACATTATTGTTTTCCAATAATGAGCATCAATGCTCAAAAATGGCTGCCGGAGCACTTCCTGTTTGGGAAAAATAAAGAGGATTCATGAAAATGAATGGCCATTTCAATTTCATGAAATTCTCAATTTTTTTTATTTTTTTTGGGCTTGGAAATCATGACATTTAATAAGTGCTTGCAATGTCACGATTTCTAAGTCACTGATCGTGTTTTATTCGAAAAAAGTTTGAGAAAAATTCTAGTTTTAGCAATTCTGGCCTATAAACTCCTAAAGGTCTTTAATTAGCTAAAGAATCTTTCCCCAGATACCTACTGTGACACAGGAATGGCCTTTATTCATTTCCCGAATGGCTTTAAAGGGACACTAAACCCAACCATAAAGCTGCCCCACTGCGCCCCCTAGTTCTCTATAGAAGTTGATGAAAAACATAATTACACATGGAAACCAATTCACCAATGAGAATTCTACTGACTGAAAACTTAATTAAAGCTGCAGTAGAATTGACCAATGAGAACGTTTTTATAAACTGGGAAAAGCAATAAAATTGTTGACTTCTGTAGCGTTTGTCTGGCAACTTTTTACATTTTTTTTCTTTGATAAATTGTGACCATTCGAGGTTTAAGAAAATAGTCATGCAAGTATTTGTGTTCACATTCTTACAACGTGTTTTTTCTTGAATCAATAAAGTATTCCAACTCATGTTTCTTTTTCTTTTCTCTTTTCCTGCAGATATGGAAAACTGTCTTAAATGTCACATCTATGAATGGCCAAATCAGGAGAAAACTTTATGTATCAAGAAGCAAACTGAGTTCCTCTCATATGGAGAAGACTGTCTTAGTCTGGCATTTATTGTCCTCTCTGTGGTTTTTATTTTTATAGCAGCAGTTATATTGGGAATCTTCATTCTTTTTCAAGACACTCCAGTAGTCAAGGCCAACAATCGCAATCTGAGCTTTATTCTCCTTGTCTCCATCAAGCTGAGCTTTCTCTGTGTATTTTTATTCCTCGGTCGCCCTGTGGATATAACCTGCATGCTCCGGCAAACTTCTTTTGGAATCACCTTCTCCTTAGCGATGTCTTCTGTCCTGGGGAAGACTATCATGGTTTGTGTTGCTTTCAAAGCCACCAAGCCAGGGAGCTCATGGAGAAAATGGCTGGGAGTCAAACTGTCATACTTCACTGTTGTTATTTGTTCATTCATTCAGTTTCTAATTAGTATTGTTTGGTTGGTAATTTCTCCCCCATTTGTGGAGCTCAGCAGTCTGTCTGATCCTGGAAAAATCTTCATTCAGTGCAATGAGGGCTCAGTAATTCCCTTCTACATTGTCCTCTCCTACATGGGATTTTTGGCATCTGTGAGCTTCATTGTAGCTTTCTTGGCTCGGAGCTTACCGGACAGTTTTAATGAGGCCAAGTACATCACTTTCAGCATGCTGCTCTTCTGCAGTGTTTGGATCACAATGATCCCGGCCTATCTGAGCACCAAAGGCAAAAACACTGTGTGTGTGGAGATATTTGCCATACTCACCTCAAGCGCGGGCCTTTTAGCCTGTATATTTCTGCCCAAATGTTATATTATCTTATTAAAGCCAGAGATGAATACAAAGCAATATTTAATGGGGACCAATAAACAGGCAACCATCATCGGTAGTTAGAGTGAGTTTAATACCATTTATAAACTTTTTTGACTCTTTACAAAAAAAAAAATATATATATATATATATATATATATATGTATATATATAAAAACAGAATGTTCTCATATACTGTTGGTTAACAATTATACAAATATATTCCTCCAGAAATGTTGTTTTAGAAAATCTCAGAAATATTGTTAATTGATGTGTTAATTGATAATTATTTAGAGATATTATAGATATTTATAGATATATTTTTATAAAGGTGAAAATAGTAACAGAAGAACAAATTACTTTCTTTTTTCTCCATATCAATACAGGTATGGGGTCTGTAATCCAGAATGCTGGGGACCTGGGGTTTTTCAGATACGTGATCTTTCCATAATTTGGATCTCCATAACTTAAGTCTGCTAAAAATCATTCGAATATAGAATAAACCCAATAGGACTGTTCTGCCCCCAATAAGGGGTAATTATATCTTAGTTGGGATCAAGTACAGGTACTGTTTTATTATTACAGAGAAAAGGGAATCATTTAACCATGAAATAAACCCAATAGGGCTGTTCTGCCCCCAATAAGGGGTAATTATATCTTAGTTGGGATCAAGTACAGGTACTGTTTTATTATTACAGAGAAAATGGAATCATTTAACCATGAAATAAACCCAATAGGGCTGTTCTGCCCCAATAAGGGGTAATTATATCTTAGTTGGGATCAAGTACAGGTACTGTTTTATTATTACAGAGAAAAGGGAATCATTTAACCATGAAATAAACCCAATAGGGCTGTTCTGCCCCAATAAGGGGTAATTATATCTTAGTTGGGATCAAGTACAGGTACTGTTTCATTATTACAGAGAAAAGGGAATCATTTAACCATGAAATAAACCCAATAGGGCTGTTCTGTCCCAATAATTATGTAGCCCACCGCTGGGGGTGCTCTAGAAGTGTCCTGCTTTTAATATACCTCAGGCACGATTAGGCTAGAATAACCTCCTGGCAGTTCCCAGCAAGTATATGTTACCTGTAAATCTTTAGCCCAACCCCTTGAGTTCTCATACTGGTGCTCCTTAGTACTGCAGTGAACTAACCCACCAACCCCCTTGTTGAAGCCTTTGGCTCCAAGAGCCTCATCAAAGGAAGCACTTTCCCCATCAGTGGGCAGTTTTTTTAACCAGAACAGACTTTACTATAAATATTTATGCTGTAGGCTGAGATGGAGATGTGGATCACTCCCTCCTCATACTAATAACCTACAATTGGTTCATAGTGAAGCACTGGCCTGGGACATTTTCCTTCTGCCAAAGTGACCATAGTCATCTTTAAAACTCTGGAGATTACAGGCTTTGGAGCTTCCTCCTCTTGCACATCTCCCACCACAGCAGGCCCCAGCTTGATGGGCTCATTAACAAATATCCCTTCTGCCAAGAGGTTGGTATCACCCTCTGTGGAGTGTAGGGCCTCATGATTCATAGCAATAGATGCCCTCAATGGAGCTTGAGCCTACCTGCGCCACTTGCTTCTCAAAGGTAGAGCTGGCCGATAAAGGCAAAATTGCTCCCTGTGCTCCCACTTTGCTTTCATATCAGAAAGGCCTAACCAACAAGCCAGTAACATTGGGGCACCTTCCCTTTGCTTGGTGTAGTGCTGAACAGGTACAGCGCTGCGTACATAAGTAGCACTTTATAAATAAAATTATACATACATACAGTCTTGCCCACATGGTAAGCAGGAACAGAAAAGGGATGATTGGAGGAATTGACCTCACATATAAGGAAGGGGAATGGGAAGATTTACATATTTAGAAATAAACACCTTGCAATATGACTTTGGTCAGTAGGTGGCAGTGTAACAATGAATATGCCTATACACCATTATATTTAAACATAATACACATCTATTAACTGCTAGGGCAGCACACTACCCACCTGGTCTCTTTATATACCACTATATTATAAACATAACAGCAGTTATGAAAGTGCAAACTAAACAATAGTGCAATTTTGCTTGAAGATCCTTCCTGTGACCTGAAAGACAATGAAGAGAAACAAGCATGCAATGCAACACACATGGCATTGTAAACTGTATGTCTATAGTAGGTTCCCTTTGCTATCAATGGGAATCTCTTACAAATTCAAAGCAAATGAAGAGATTAATGCTCAAAAGGTAAGAGCAGTATAAGTTCAGTGATTTAAAGTCTTTGTGGTACCAACTTGCAAATAATGACAAGGTGAGGCTTTGAAACCTTGCAATAGCAAGTCTTGTCCGCTTAGAGAAGCATTCAAATAGTTGGGAACTTACTGTACAACAGGTCTCTTAACTCTTTGAATCTTGTCATGGCCCTTTTGGCTTTAGCTTGCCGCCTTTCTCAACTTTGATTCTTTCTCTGGACTTTTACACTTTGCCAAAGTATTTCAAGCTTTTTTTGCCAAGTCACTTGCGGCCAGAATGAACCTGATCTTGATAGATCTGGGAAGCTAAGCAGGGCTGACCCTGGTTATTGCTTGGAAGGGAGACCACTGCATACAACATGTCTCTTAACTCTTTTAATTTTTTCATGGCCCTTTTGACTTTAGCTTGCCCCCTTTCTCAACTTTGATTCTTTGTCCTGACTTTTACACTTTGCCAAAGTATTGCAAATGTTTTCATCTAAGTCACCTGTGGCCTGAATGAACCTGATCTCCATAGATTTGGAAAGCTAAGCAGGGCTGGCGCTGGTCAGTGCTTGGAAGGGAGACTGCTGCGTACAGCAGGTTGCTTAACTCTTTGAATTTTGTCATATCCCTTTTGGCTTTAGCTTGCCGCCTTTCTCAACTTTGATTCTTTCTCAGGACTTTTACATTTGCCAAAGTATTTCAATTTTTTTCAGCCAAATCACCTGCAGCCACACCACCCAAAATCAGTCCACTGAAGTGAGTGTGCCTGTGTATGCTAGGTCTCTTAACTCTTTGAATTTTGTCATGGCCCTTTTGACTTCAGCTTGCCCCCTTTCTCAACTTTGATTCTTTCTCGGGACTTTAACACTTTGCCAGAGTATTTCAAGCATCTTCAACCAAGTCACCTGTGGCCTGAATGAACCTGATCTTGATCGATCTGAAAAGATAAGCAGGGCTGACCCTAGTCAGTGGTTTGCCAAAGTATTGCAAATGTTTTCATCCAAGTCACCTGTGGCCTGAAAGAACCTAATCTCCATAGCTCTGGAAAGCCAAGCAGGGCTGGCGCTGGTTAGTGTTTGGAAGGGAAACCGCTGCATACAGCAGGTTGCTTAACTCTTTGAATTTTCTCATATCCCTTTTGACTTTAGCTTGCCGCCTTTCTCAACTTTGATTCTATCTCCAGACTTTTACATTTGCCAAAGTATTTCAATTTTTTTTCAGCCAAATCACCTGCGGCCACACCACCCAAAATCAGTCCTTTGAAGGGAGTGTGCCTGTGTATGCTAGTTCTCTTAACTCTTTGAATTTTGTCATGGCCCTTTTGACTTTAGCTTGCTGCCTTTCTCAACTTTGATTCTTTCTCTAGACTTTAACACTTTGGCAAAGTATTTCAAGTGTTTTCAACCAAGTCACCTGTGGACCAAATAAACCTGCTCTTGATAGATCTGAAAAGCTAAGCAGGGCTGACCCTGGTCAGTGCATGGAAGGGAGACCGCTGCATACAACATGTCTCTAAACTCTTTACATTTTGTCATGGCCCTTTTGACTTTATCTTGCTGCATTTCTCAACTTTGATTCTTTCTCCGGACTTTTACACTTTGCCAAAGTATTTCAAGCTTTTTCAACCAAGTCACCTGTGGCCCAAATGAACCTGATCTTGATAGATCTGGAAAGCTAAGCAGGGCTGACCATGGTCAGTACTTGGAAGGGAGACTGCTACATACCCCTGTAAGTTAAATCCTGGCTCAGCTCTTGTATCAAGTGTTGAATCTTCTGGACCAAGCCAGGAAGTACCTGCAAAGACAGCTATGGACACTGGCCTAGTTGCAGGGTTAATTTCAGATGGTACATAATGCCACTGTTCAGGTTTTGTGGGTTTCCTGATTCTTTCTTCTCAATTGCTTACATACACGTAAAAGCATCTTGTCTTATTATATATGTAGCCTAGAACAACTTTACTGTCTGTGTAGAATTGAACAGCTTCAATGTGAATATCCAGCTCACACAAAATAAAGTCTGAAATCTCTTCTGCTAATACAGCCCCACAAAGTTCAAGTCTTGGGATGGTGTGCTCAGGCTTTGGTGTTAACTTAGCCTTGCCAAACGGAAACCCTATGTGAGGTTGACCACAGGTGTCTCTTACCCACAACTGCTATGGCCTCAGTAGATGCATCTGAGAAAATGTGTCTCTCTCTCCTCTGACTTTCAGCAAGGGAAGTTGAAGTGTAGCACCTAGGTATGTGCAGTTCCTCTAGGTCCTTTAGAGACTGCTTCCAAGACTCCCATTTTGACTGTTTATCAGTTGGTAAAGGAGTGTCCCAGTCATTAATAGTCTCTGATAGCTGTATGGTGATGGGTGCTACAAACCCCAGTGGGTCATACAGGCAGTTCACTACTGATAGGACACCACACCTTGTAAATGGTTTGTCTGTGGTGGTAACTTGGAAGTCCCATTGTAAGACAAGGTTTCTATGAATGGGTGGTTTGACTGTTCCCAAATTTAAGTCTTTAAATTCTGTGTCATGATCATCAGGTTGAAAGGCTTTCATTACAGCAGTACTGTTTCTTATGAAGTCTCAGGTTAGCCTCCGAGAGCATACTTTGTGTCCTCTTGAGCAGGTCGATAGCATCTTCATCTGTTGGCAAACATTTTTGGCCATCATCCACATAGACATCTCTTTCTACAAAGTGCCGTGCATCTGCACCATACTCATATTCACCTTCACGAGCAATCCTTCTTAGTGCATATGTTGCAACAGCAGGTGATGGACTATTACCAAAGACATTCACTTTCATGTGATATTCCATTACTTCACTGTTGATGTCATTGTTGTGGTGCCAGAGGAATCCAAATAATTTCTTGTATGATAAAACAATGGAACATCTACTAGATATCAGCTGTGATTGCAACCGGCCCCCTTCTGAACCTCATGAGCACTGCTACAAGGTTGTTAGTTAGGTTGGGACCAGTTAGAAGAACATCATTGAGAGATATACCTTGATACTTGGCACTTGAGTTGAATAGCACCCTAATTTGTTTTGGTTTACATGTGTGATACATACCAAAGGAAGGTAGGTACCAGCATTCATCATGTTCTTGTAGTGGTGGGGCAGCTGGTTCCGCGTGATCATTTTCAAAAATTTTCTTCATAAAAGCAACAAAGTGGTCTTTCATTTCAGGCTTGCTCTTAAGGGTTCTCTGCAATGAGGCAAACCTGGAAATGGCTTGCTCATGATTGTTAGGCAGTTTGGTTCTGGTAATGCTGAATGGTAAGAGGGCAACCCAACTGTTGGAATTGTCTTTGAAGACACCTGTTTGCTGGTGTGTGGCCTTCAGCTGCTGCCTCTGATTGCTGGCGTGCAGCCTCACCTTGCATCTCTGCTCTAAGACTTGCCTCTTCTTTAGCAAAGGAAACTTGCACCCTGACTGCTCCTGCATTGGCGTGGGCCTCTATAAGCTTGTCACTCAGTGCTGATTTCCTATAGTGAGAGGGTTTAGAAGATCGGGATGGGAGCCTTGATGATGTGGATCTGTGAGACCTGGTCTCTTGCAGGTGTGAAATCCTAAGCTCTGCTTTCTCTTTAGCACTTAGCACCAGAAGGTCTCTCTCTTGGTCTAAGGCCTCAGTTTTGCTCAGCTCTGCTAAGGATTCCACTATATTAGTGTCCCTTAAGAAGGAAGTATACTTAGTGGACAGACGCTAATAACGCTCATGGGTGGCAGATAAGCGATTTATCTTAAATCAGCTGCATCATTATTAGAGTGTGAAAGAACTGATGTGCAGTGCACAGCTCTATTCCATAGGTCTGATAAACTGCTTGACAACTCATCCCTTGTAGCCTCATAGTTTTCTCTAGACTTTTGAGATGGTTTTATTATACGCTTGGGTCTGACACTTTGCTCTGCAGTATGTGTGGGATTTTCTCCCTGAATGTCTGGGAGCTCTGGTTCATTGTGTACTTGCTCAGATTCAACTGCAAATGAATGCACAGAGCCTTGCTGGGACATTTTGCACTTTTGGTTAGAAAGGTTACTGTCTCTTTAAGAAGCTTATAGCAGTGGTAGGAGTGCAGGACAAACTGCAGTAGTGTTATAGCAGGACCCAGATGGTGAATTTGGCCAGTTATACAGGATATACTGCACTTATATAACCAGGTGCATGCAGGGAGTTGTGAGCTGGCATTAAGCTTGGGTGCAGACTGAATATAAACAGCTGCCAGTGAGTGGAGACTTGATGGAACAGGCACTCTGACAGCAGGTTATAGAATTATTTTCCTTTTGACTTTATTTTGTATAAATGCTGGAGTGAGTATACAAATGTTGGAGTGGATGAACAAAATGCTGGAGGTCAAAAATAATATTGATTCCCAACCCCTGGAGTAGCTCCTCCCACAAGGAAAGCAGGAACAGGAATGTCATGATGGGAGGAACTGACATCACATATAAGGAAGGGGAAAGGGAGGGGCTAGAGACTTAGAAATAAACAACTTGCAAAATATGCATATAAACCATTATATTTAAACAAGCAAGCATGTGTTAATAAAAATGATTAACATCTCTGCAAACAATATACCATAATAAATAAGTGTCCACAAAGTTTTTATAGCTTACTGAGAGATTTGAAAATTTAAGTTTATCTGTACCATTTCCAGAATAGAGCAGAGCTCCCCGAGGTGGCTCTTTCTATATTCATTCTACTGTGCAAACCCTCTCTCTGCTCTCTATAAAATGAGGGTTGGATGAGCCGGGCCCCTTACTCTGTTCTACACACACAGCCCAACCCTGGGGCCCCTGTGTCTCTCTGTGCCACTGACTGTTACTGGGGCAAATCCTCTCTCTGCTCTCTATAAAATGAGGGTTGGATGAGCCAGGCCCCTTACTCTGTTCTACACACACAGCCCAACCCTGGGGCCCCTGTGTCTCTCTGTGCTACTGACTGTTACTGGGGCAAATCCTCTCTCTGCTCTCTATAAAATGAGGGTTGGATGAGCCGGGCCCCTTACTCTGTTCTACACACACAGCCCAACCCTGGGGCCCCTGTGTCTCTCTGTGCTACTGACTGTTACTGGGGCAAATCCTCTCTCTGCTCTCTATAAAATGAGGGTTGGATGAGCCGGGCCCCTTACTCTGTTCTACACACACAGCCCAACCCTGGGGCCCCTGTGTCTCTCTGTGCCACTGACTGTTACTGGGGCAAATCCTCTCTCTGCTCTCTATAAAATGAGGGTTGGATGAGCCGGGCCCCTTACTCTGTTCTACACACACAGCCCAACCCTGGGGCCCCTGTGTCTCTCTGTGCCACTGACTGTTACTGGGGCAAATCCTCTCTCTGCTCTCTATAAAATGAGGGTTGGATGAGCCGGTCCCCTTACTCTGTTCTACACACACAGCCCAACCCTGGGGCCCCTGTGTCTCTCTGTGCTACTGACTGTTACTGGGGCAAATCCTCTCTCTGCTCTCTATAAAATGAGGGTTGGATGAGCCGGGCCCCTTACTCTGTTCTACACACACAGCCCAACCCTGGGGCCCCTGTGTCTCTCTGTGCCACTGACTGTTACTGGGGCAAATCCTCTCTCTGCTCTCTATAAAATGAGGGTTGGATGAGCCGGGCCCCTTACTCTGTTCTACACACACAGCCCAACCCTGGGGCCCCTGTGTCTCTCTGTGCCACTGACTGTTACTGGGGCAAATCCTCTCTCTGCTCTCTATAAAATGAGGGTTGGATGAGCCGGGCCCCTTACTCTGTTCTACACACACAGCCCAACCCTGGGGCCCCTGTGTCTCTCTGTGCCACTGACTGTTACTGGGGCAAATCCTCTCTCTGCTCTCTATAAAATGAGGGTTGGATGAGCCGGGCCCCTTACTCTGTTCTACACACACAGCCCAACCCTGGGGCCCCTGTGTCTCTCTGTGCCACTGACTGTTACTGGGGCAAATCCTCTCTCTGCTCTCTATAAAATGAGGGTTGGATGAGCCGGGCCCCTTACTCTGTTCTACACACACAGCCCAACCCTGGGGCCCCTGTGTCTCTCTGTGCCACTGACTGTTACTGGGGCAAATCCTCTCTCTGCTCTCTATAAAATGAGGGTTGGATGAGCCGGGCCCCTTACTCTGTTCTACACACACAGCCCAACCCTGGGGCCCCTGTGTCTCTCTGTGCTACTGACTGTTACTGGGGCAAATCCTCTCTCTGCTCTCTATAAAATGAGGGTTGGATGAGCCAGGCCCCTTACTCTGTTCTACACACACAGCCCAACCCTGGGGCCCCTGTGTCTCTCTGTGCCACTGACTGTTACTGGGGCAAATCCTCTCTCTGCTCTCTATAAAATGAGGGTTGGATGAGCCGGGCCCCTTACTCTGTTCTACACACACAGCCATGCACTTATACTCTTCTTTGCCTTGGGGTACCTTGTGTTTCCTAGAGAATTATGGCGGCAGGTAACTCCCTAAATGTGCTGCTCTATCTGTTAATGCTGTGTGTTGGACCCTGCAGGACTGAGGTACTGATCACCAATCCTGCCTGCCGCCTGGAGATTACCAGAGAATACAGGCATTATAAATATATTAAAGAAGGAGACATCATGATTGGAGGAGTTTTGACCGTTAGTCAGTCTCATGAAGAGAAAGAAAAAAGAATGTTTTTTTCATGTTTTGAGTAAGTTTCACTTCACGCTAAGAGATAATAAGGAATTACTAGCATTTCAATTGTTGAGATCAGGGCTACGCAATAAGCTGTCTGTATGTTATTGCCTACTGGCCCTGCAACTCCACAAATGTGGCCCATGCCTAGGACTACCAAATCTTGAAAAGTACTTTTGGGTACCTAACAGATGTACCTGTGTATAGCCAGCTGTACAAATAGAACAACGTCCCATTCAAGTTTTACCATTCATTGATATACAGTAGAACCTCAATTTTAAGTTTTTCTGGGGGCAGAAGAAAAGGTGCCAAATCTGGGAAAATGTAAAATCAGGAAAATGTGCTAAAGGAACATATTGTTCAACACTCAAAGGATATCAGCACAGGAGCCTGTTTTACTTTTAATACTAATTTACTGTGCTGATAACAAAGGATAAGCAGGGCAGCATTATTGTTATATTATAGGGGGGTATTAATGTTACACTATAGAGGGGGGCAACTGGTGTTATTTACATTGCTGTACAAAGTGCAGACTCATTGGAATTCACAATTTACTGACAGACCCAGGGCAAAATATCCATTTCACATTAAGAGAGTACAAACAGTCATTTTGGGGAAAATAAGAACAACGTTTTGGTCTAAAAACTGGGAAAATTCCTGGTAAAATGCATTATAAATTGGTGAGACCACAAAAGATGGTGTAATAACTGGTAAAGGAACAAAGGGATACTATTCAAACACCTATTTACAGGCAGGACAAAGCCTTTACAACTAACCCAGAGTTCCATCCACTGAACATTATCACACAGTACAGATAACTCATTTTATCCACCACTTTTGGGACAGAGCCAACATGTCATGGACATTTATGGAAACTATCTGTGAAATTTTCCCGATGGGCAGGAAAATATTGTCCATGCTGTACTATCATTTGATCCCTGCACAACCCCAAGACATAGTCCAACATATGGCAGATTGGGAGAAAGACCTCAGAGTGACACCGGCTCCACCAAATTTAGCCCACAACCTTGCCTCTCTGTTCCAGGACTGTACCATGAAGGGATCTATGTGGCATACAAGGTGGGCCTGCCCAGTCATCCAAGATTTGTGGACAAAGTAGCTGTTGTCCTCTCCATGCCATTTTACTCACACGTCTCCCCTTGCCCTAAGGTCGTACTTCTAGGAAACAAACTACAAGGGCTAAACAACTCAGCACAATGGCTGATACAACATATATGTATGGCAGCCTGGATCCATGTTGCAGAGCAGTGGAAGTCCAATATACTTTCTATAACAAAAGTTCTGCACAAATATGAATTCATACATGCTAATGAACTTCTTGAATACTAACTGGATAACAAGATGGGACTATATGTCAATAAATGGGACACCTGGATACTATACAGAGAGAGCCACAAATCTATGGGTAGGACCCCTCCATATTAGGTTGTTATAATGTTTAATGCTGGACTTCTGCACCTTAAATATTTTCCCTCTAGTTTCATAGGTAGTAATACCTAATTGTTTAAGGAGGTAATATACAACAAGACCTTGAGCACATACTACTGGTTGCTGTTTTATTTTTCTTTTGTATTATATAAATTAATAAAATTTACAAAAAAAATGTAAAATCGGGAATGAAAAATTGAGGTTCTACTGTAACTTTTAATCAGTTTTCCATGCATAAATAAATGATTGGAAATGCGTTTTAATAGGGCATTCCGCGAAACCTAGTTTCCATCCAAGGATTCCTTTAACTTTGCATACAAATAAGGAGAGGGCTCCCCACTAGAGATATAGCGAACTGTTCGCCAGCTAATTAATTCGCACGAAAATCGGGTGTTCGCAAGTTTTGCGAACTTTTAGCGATGTTTGCAATTTTGGGTTCACCTTAGCTGGAGCCAAATTTTGACCTCTCACCCCAGAGTCAGCAGATACATGGCAGCCAATCAGGCAGCTCTCCCTCCTGGACCACTCCCTTCCATATATAAACCGAAGCCCAGCAGCCATTTTACATTCTGTCTGTGTGTGCTTGATGAGTTAGCATAGGGAGAGAGCTGTGCAGGGGTTTGAGGGACAGTTTAGGTAGCTTTGCTGACTAGTAATCTACTTTCTACTGCTCTGTATGTAGCTGCTGGGGACAGCTGTCCTGCTGATCTCATCTGCTGTAACCTAATAGTCTCCCTCCTGCATGTCACTGTCCAGGTCGTGGCACCCTTTAAACAACTTTAAAATCAGTTTTCTGGCCATAAATGGCTTTTCTAGGTTTCAAAGTTCGCCTTCTCATTGAAGTCTATGGGGTTCGCAAAGTTCGCAAAAGTTCGCACTTTTTGGCAGAAGTTCGCAAACAGGTTCGCGAACTTGTTTTGTGAGGTTCGCTACATCTCTACTCCCCACTCAAAATGATTTTCCTGTTAGAGATAGACAAACACCAGTGGAAAGGTCTAGGACAGGTTGGTTGGACTTTCTATGACTTTTCTTGTATATGTTTTCTTGTTTCATATGAGCAGCTAGAACAGATTCTTATACTTTCTCTACCCAGATCAAGTCCCCAGAAGTACAGATATCTTGTGGAGTTTCTCTTCCTAATCAAGGAAATTAATGATAATCCATCCATGTTACCCAACATAACCCTGGGATACCATATACGTGACTCCTGCGGAGACCCAAGAAAGGCTTTGTTGAGTTTATTTAAGATATCATCTGGTGCCTGGGAACCATTTCCTAATTATTCCTGCTTGAGAATGAGAAACATTGTTGGCTTTATTGGGGATTTAGAGTCTGAACCAACTATATCTATGGCACATATTCTGGGTGTGCTGGGCTATCCACAGGTGAGAAACTAACAAGTAGTGATAAGAGAATTTTTTAGCCAGGCATGGATCCACAAGCAACACTGGTAAGTCAAAAAAGCTGTGGTCAGACACATAAAAAGGCACAGACACATTAAAAAAAAGTTGGTACATCAAAAAGTTGTGTGGTAGCTACATTTTGTTAATTTTTGCCATTTTGCAGCAATTTTGGATTTTTTGTTTTTCTTCTGTGTTTAACCTTGTGAAAAGCCTTTGCCATCCATTGAGGTCACTTCATTATGGCTATATAGATTGTACCCTGAGCAAAAGTCATCCCAGTGCTCTAGGAACCCAAACCCTTCTTTCCTACACCAAGACTTTAGCCATGCATTTAGCTTCCTAAGCTCCCGCTGTCTCCCTAAACTTGCACGTGGCACCGGCAAAAAACTTTAAAAAAGATAACATTGGAGGACCTTTCCTTATAGAGCCTAGATCCCTGAACTCACTCTTTAAGGCCCTCCATTGACTATTAATTTTGTATTGTAAATTAGTACCAATATGTACCAAGACAGTTGGGTCATGGCCAGCCCCACCCAATAATTGGTCAACCCCATCAACCACATGCAGAAACTTGGCACTAGGAAGACAGCAAGCTGTTCAGTATGTATCTAGTATAAATATATCTAAAGCAACTGGACTTGCTAAGTAATCCTAACTGTGTAGCTAAGTGGGGGAAAAGTATTCTATGAAATGTTTGCCTGATTCATGCTAAAAACATATCATGGAGGATGAGAAGCTTCTACCTTTTTCCAGTATAATTAATATTGACAATTATCCCACCAGTTTAATGAAAAAAGTGAGAAAACAGCCCCAACAGTCAGATGGAAAGTATCACACTATAGTTAATCTACATACCATATTAAGTGACTTTAAACATCAAGGGAATCCTAACTGTGTAGCTAAGTGGGGGGAAAGTATTCTATGAAATGTTTGCCTGATTCATGCTAAAAACATTTTGTATTCTTACAAATTCAGTATTATAACCAAGACACAGGTATACTCCCAGACTGGCTTTGGTGCCCCACACTTCTGAACTAGATACTGCTGCTCGGATAAGTAGTGAAACATCGGATAAGTAGTGAAACATCTTCAATGATCATTGAAGATGTTTCACTACTTATCCGAGCAGCAGTATCTAGTTCAGAAGTGTGGGGCACCAAAGCCAGTCTGGGAGTATACCTGTGTCTTGGTTATAATACTGAATTTGTAAGAATACAAAATGTTTTTAGCATGAATCAGGCAAACATTTCATAGAATACTTTCCCCCCCACTTAGCTACACAGTTAGGGTTCCCTTGATGTTTAAAGTCACTTAATATGGTATGTAGATTAACTATAGTGTGATACTTTCCATCTGACTTTGTGCACAGACTGTTGGGGGTGTTTTCTCACTTTTTTCATTAAACTGGTGGGATAATTGTCAATATTAATTATACTGGAAAAAGGTAGAAGCTTCTCATCCTCCATGATATGGTGGAATGTGTGCTACTGTGTTAATAATTTAATTTGCTGGAGGGTGCCAAAAACAATAACACCCCCAGTGAATTGGCCTTTTCTTGTTCTTCAAAGAGAACAGAAAATTCCCAGATGCACTTTTTGTGTCATTGGCTTTATTCATGCTTTGTCTATGATGATTCTCATTCATCCAGGTCATGATACACAGCATTTAGTAGAATTAAGTCTAAAGCAAATGGACTTTCTGAGTTTTTCTTGAAAATGTTTCACCAGTGGTAGGGAAAGCCCATACACAATTCCAGTCATGTTCATTGAAAGATGAACACCTGTGTCAATGAGAATCATGGTGCCAATATGACTGGATCATACTTTTACATACCTGTGAGTTTCAGCCAACACACCAACACCTAACTGAATAAGTTCACTGTGATTGGATGTCTGTGACTGTACTACCCTTAAGCGATTAAATGCCAAGGAATTCCCTAACACTCAGTTGAACTGAAGAAGCCACTTGGATGAGTGGTAGAAAGCTTTCAAGAAAAACTCAGAAAGTCCAGTTGTTTCAGACTTCTACTATTCTATTCTAGAATATGTCATTCAGTTTTGGTCTCCAGTGCTCAACCGGACATTATTAAGCTAGAGAGGGTCCAGAGAAGGGCAACTAAGCTGGTAAAGGGTATGGAAAGTCTCAGTTATGGGGAAAGACTGGCCAAGTTGGGTTTGTTTACACTGGAGAAGAGGCGCTTAAGGGGGATATGATAACTATGTATAAATATATAAGGGAATCATATAATAACTTCTCTAATGTTTTATTTACCAGTAGGTCTTAAAGTTTTGGAAAGGATTATTTACAGTGAGAGCTGTGAAGTTGTGGAATTCCCTCCCTGAACCAGTCGTGCTGGCTGATACACTATATAGATTCAAGAAGAGGTTGGATGGCTTTTTAGCAAGTGAGGGAATACAGGGTTATGGGAGATAGCTCTCAGTACAAGTGAGGGAATACAGGGGTAGGGGGATAGCTCTCAGTACAAGTGAGGGAATACACGGTTATGGGGGATAGCTCTTAGTGCAAGTTGCCCCAGGGACTGGTCCGATTGCCATCTTGGAGTCAGGAAGGAATTTTTTCCCCTCTGCGGCAAATTAGAGAGGCTTCAGATGGGGTTTTTGCCTTCCTCTGGATCAACTAGCAGTTAGGCAGGTTATATATAGGCATTATGGTTGAACGTGATGGACATATAGTTACATAGTTACATAGTTACATAGGGTTGAAAAAAGACCAGAATCCATCAAGTTCAACCCATCCAAGTAAACCCAGCACACACAACCCACACCTACCAATCCATACACCCACATACACAAACCACACATACAACCACCAACACTAACTGTAGATATTAGTATCACAATAGCCTTGGATATTCTGATTGTTCAAGAACTCATCCAGGCCCCTCTTATAGGCATTAACAGAATCTGCCATTACCCCATCACTAGGGGCATTCCCCAACCTCACTGCCCTCACCATGAGGAACCCCCTACCCAACATCCCCAGGCAGGGCATTCCCCAACCTCACCACCCTCACCGTGAGGAACCCCCTACGCTGCTTCAAATGGAAGCTCCGTTCCTCTAATCTATAGGGGGGGCCTCTGGTGCGTTGATTGTTTTTATGGGGAAAAAAGAACATCCCCATCTGCCTATAATCCCCTCTAATGTACTTGTACAGAGTAATCATGTCCCCTCGCAAGCACCTCTTTTCCAGAGAAAACAACCCCAACCCTGACAGTCTCACCTCATAGTTTAACCCTTCCATCCCCTTTACCAGTTTAGTTGCAGTCTCTGCACTCTCTCCAGCTCATTAATATCCTTCTTAAGGACTGGAGCCCAAAACTGCCCCCCATACTCAGGGTGAGGCCTTACCAGGGACCTATAAAGAGGCAAAATTATTTACCATACCATTACCATTACCATTTACCAACACTCTGTGTAATCTATCCTTCAGCCAGTTCTATATCCAATTACAAATATTATGTTCTAGGCCAATATTCCTCAATTTGATCATTAACCTTCTGTGAGGTACCGTATCAAACGCTTTAGCAAAGTCCAAGTAGATCCCATCAACTGCCATTCCAGCATCGAGGTTCCTGCTCACCTCCTCATAAAAGGCAACTAAATTAGTCTGGCAAGATCTGTTACGCATAAAACCATGCTGGCACAAACTAATAGTATTGTGAACTGCAATGTATTCAAGTACCCTATCCCTTATTACCCCTTCCAAAAGTTTTCCTACTACTGATGTCAGAATATGTCTTTTTTCAACCTAACTTGCTATGTTACTAGATACTGTATACATGCTTTGGGTTTGCAGACCCATTAGCAGGTCATGAGCAAGAATATAGGAGCAGATTATAAACAGGTCGATCACTTACTCAGTATGATGCTTAGGAACACATGATGAGATTACACGTATGCAGAACACATGGGGCCTGATTCACTAAAGTGCGCTAAAAATTATCGCACGCTTTTTGCGTTAAATAAGTCGCAATAATTAGTGTGCAATTCCCCATAGTATTATCGCGTGCGTTAAGTTGCCATTTTCGCATGAGGTATTTTTCGCGCTAGTTTTACCGCATGTGTTAATTTCCGCGCTGAAAAGAATACGATCGCATGATTCACTATAACTTAGGCGCGCTAAATATGGCATTCGGCTATGCGAAAATTAACCTCTACTACAGGCAGGTGAAAAATTATAGAAAAGTACAGTAAATGAGCTTATAAAAAATAATAAAAAAATATATAAAATATGGACTTACAGTGTTATTTATTCAGTCTGTGTCTTTTTACTCAATTTTACTAAAATCTTGGCATGTATGGAATTTCGCTACTATTATACAGTACTGTAGCGGTAAATATTTACTCGCCAAAATATACAGTACTATAGTGGTAACTATTTAGTGGCATTACTAGGTATAATAATTATAGAAAAGTACAGTAAATGAGCTTTTGCCAATAAAATATGGACTTACAGTGTTATTTATTCAAGTCTGTGTTTCCCCTAGAGTGACGCAGCCGCCAGTTTGCAGGGAAATGGTCATTTTTAATACAGTAATTTTACGAAAGTATTGGTGTGTATGGCTAACATGGCGTGCGTTCATTTGCGTGACTATTTATATGCGGCTACAAGTGATGAAATGTTTCGCCAGGCATGGATTCGCAGCTAATTTTTGGACGTGCGGCAAATTTTTCCACAGCAAATTTTTTCATGCGTTTCGCAAAACAATCCGCCAATGGCAAAATGCATAAAAAAATTCACCATGCGAAAATTCCCTGCACATCCAAAAATTGACACAGGCTTCAAAAAATAATAGTCGTGGGCAACAAATTTTTTGCCCGCACAACATTTTTGCCATTTCAGGGATCTTTCAAAATTAGTACGTAGCGTATTTTCTGCCGAGTGTGATAACTCTAGCACTTCTTTTTTTTTCTTACTTATATTTTTATTGGTTTTTTTGCAAATAAACATTTATACAGCACCTCTCTAGCACTCTGTGCTCTCCCAGGGCAAAATGTCGCCAGTTTTATGTTGCCGATTGTCGCGTGCGCAATGTCACGACAATTAGCGCATGCGATAAATAGTGTGCATGCGAAAAATATATATATATGAAATACCGGGCGTAAAATAGCGCAAGTATGCTTATAGTGAATCGTGTGAAAAGTCGCGGAAATTAAGACGCGATAAAATTTTTACCGCACGCTATAAATAGCGCATGTTTTATCACACTTTAGTGAATCACGCCCATGATGTTCTAGGCCTGAAAATGTCCCACTATCTGGCAAAAAAACAATGGGGTGAATTTTGACAGGTTTAGGAAAAAACATGCTATGTTCTGGGACTTGTTCCTTCCTTATTTACAGATCAGTTACGGGGCTACAGACCCTTCCCTCAGTGACAGAGTCGCCTTTCCTTACATTTATCGGACACTACAGAGTGACGAGGAGGAATATATTGCTTTGTGCAAATTACTGAAATATTTTGGCTGGAACTGGATTGGGATTCTAAAGTCTGATGATTATAGTGGATACCGAGATCATCAACTGCTGCTAAAACATTTCTCTAGGGAAGGCATCTGTGTTGCATTCACAATCAATGTAGGGGAAGATTCACACGAGTTGAACACAGACATTATTGAAAAATCCTCATCCAACATCATTATTATTTGTGGAGATGTGAGTAAAGTCAGTTATCGAGCATCATCTGCCCAATTTTACTTACTCAGTGGAAAGACATTTATATTTTTATCCAAGTGGCTAAATCATGTAGATGCTTTGAGATCATTTATTTTGACCGTTTTTAGTGGGAGTTTGATGTTTGTGCAGAAAGGAATCAGAGATCAATTGGACCCTAGATTTGAAGAGTTCTCACACAGTTTCCACCCATTAAAATACCCAAAAGACGATTTACTTGAAAATATGTGGTTGTTGCAACTTTCCTGTTTGCCAAAAGGTAAAGATAAGAAAAAATTTACTAATCAGAATAATTTTGCTCATAATTGCTCAGGAAAGGAAAAACTTACAGATATTGCTAGTTATGTGAATCTGTATCACTCTCCCAGCCTGATGTATGCAGTGCAAATGATGTCTCTGGCACTGACCCATATGCCAACGTCTTCTCCCAAGCAAACGTTACAGATCAGCAGAATGTACAAACATAAGGCAAGTTGGATTGTATTTATCTTTTGTGTGTGTGTGTATATACATATAGACAACCAGGGCCGGAACTAGTGGTAGGACTAGTTCTTTTACCTACCTCTTTCCCCCCACTGCAGCAGCCCCCACAACCCCAGCACCCTGTGTGCACGCATCAGGCGCTTGCTTGCACATGTGCACGTTCACACATGGGGGGGTGCTTGCCAGGTTGCCTAGGGTGCCTTGGCCTGGCACTGTATAAAACAGCAAGAGGTCCTCTGCACTCACCCATTATCAATATATAGGACTTTAAGACATTCTGTGCATTAAGCTACTAATATACCCTCTATACAGGGATTGTTTCTCCATATATTGCAATATACTTCAAACTGGGGCACACTCACCCCCGGTCTGGCCAGTCCTACACTCACTCACCAGTGTAGCCAGTCCTACATTCACCTCCCCGTCTGGTCAGCCCTACATCCAGTCACCCCCAGTCTGGCCAGTCCTACACTCACTCACCCCCGGTCTGGCTGGTCCTACACTCACTCACACCCGGTCTGGCTTGTCCTACACTCACTCAACCCCGGTCTGGCCTGTCCTACACTCACTCACCCCCGGTCTGGCCAGTCTACACTCACTCACCCCCGGTCTGGCCTGTCCTACACTCACTCACCCCCGGTCTGGCCTGTCCTACACTCACTCACCCCCAGTCTGGCCAGTCCTACACTCACTCACCCCCGGTCTGGCCCCTCCTACACTCACTCACCCCCGGTCTGGCCAGTCTACACTCACTCACCCCCGGTCTGGCCAGTCTACACTCACTCACCCCCGGTCTGGACAATCCTACAGTCACTCACCCCTGGTCTGGCCAGTCCTACACTCACTCACCCCCGGTCTGGACAATCCTACACTGACTCACCCCCAGTCTGGTCAGCCCTACACTCACTCACCCCCAGTCTGGTCAGCCCTATACCCAGTCACCCCGGTCTGGCCAGTCCTACACTCACTCACCCCTGGTATGGCCAGTCCTACACTCACTCACCCCCGGACTGGCCAGTCCTACACTCACTCACCCCCGGTCTGGCCAGTCCTACACTCACTCACCCCCGGTCTGGCCTGTCCTACACTCACTCACCCCCAGTCTGGCCTGTCCTACACTCACTCACCCCCGGTCTGGCCTGTCCTACACTCACTCACCCCCGGTCTGGCCTGTCCTACACGTACTCACCCCCGGTCTGGCCTGTCCTACACTCACTCACCCCCGGTCTGGCCAGTCCTACACTCACTCACCCCCGGTCTGGCCTGTCCTACACTCACTCACCCCCGGTCTGGCCTGTCCTACACTCACTCACCCCCGGTCTGGCCTGTCCTACACTCACTCACCCCCGGTCTGGCCCCTCCTACACTCACTCACCCCCGGTCTGGCCAGTCCTACACTCACTCACCCCCAGTCTGTCCTACACTCACTCACCCCCGGTTGCAATTCCTAAACAAATTGTGGAGATTTTAGGGAATCTTTATGTACCTTCCCCTCTCGAAGTGCAATAAAAATACTCAATTAAGTTCATAATTCATTGCAGTTTGCTAGTTTTGCTACAAATGTACTCAGAGAAAGCTTCTTAGAAATCATGTTGAATGTTGCACCTTATAGTTACATCTCCATCTGAAAAATGTTTCCTATACAAGTGATGGAAGCCCTGCAGTGTCCTTTAATGAAAGAGGAGAGTTTGTTCATCAATATGAGATTGTGAACCCACAGTTTGCTGATGACGACACTTGGTCTTGGGACATAGTTGGAAATTATGTACCTTGGGCTCTTCCAGACCAAAGATTAGCATTAAAACCAGAAAAAATCATATGGAAATCCCCAGACAACAAGGTGAAAAACCACTTCTTCTTATCATCATTTGGTGTGTAGCTATTGTAGGTAGGTAGTGGATTTATGTAATGTGAGTGAGTGAGCAAAAAAATACATCATAACGAGTGTTTCCCCTTTAAATTCTCCATAGTGGGAGATGTTAGCTTTAAGGAGGATGTTGCTAACAGAGAATGTTTTCTTTGCTGTCAGCCCAAAAAGCTATTGTTTTCTGTAAGGAACAGGGAGGCAAGAAAAAAAACATTCCAGTAGTCCAGCTCACATACTGGAGCTCACTTTGACCCATGGAAAGGAATTTAATTGTAGGGAAAAATGTAAAGTATTGCTGACCTGAAAAGCTACCAGTCTGTGTGAGGAACTCCCAGAGGGGCTGGGGGGCTGCCTGTCTGTGTGAGGAACTCCCAGAGGGACTGGGGGGGCTGCCTGTCTGTGTGAGGAACTCCCAGAGGGGCTGGGGGGGGCTGCCTGTCTGTGTGAGGAACTCCCAGAGGGGCTGAGGGGGGCTGCCTGTCTGTGTGAGGAACTCTCAGAGGGGATGGGGGGCTGCCTGTCTGTGTGAGGAACTCCCAGAGGGGCTGGGGGGGGCTGCCTGTCTGTGTGAGGAACTCCCAGAGGGACTGGGGGGGCTGCCTGTCTGTGTGAGGAACTCCCAGAGGGGCTGGGGGGCTGCCTGTCTGTGTGAGGAACTCCCAGAGGGGATGGGGGGCTGCCTGTCTGTGTGAGGAACTCCCAGAGGGGCTGGGGGGGGCTGCCTGTCTGTGTGAGGAACTCCCAGAGGGACTGGGGGGGCTGCCTGTCTGTGTGAGGAACTCCCAGAGGGGCTGGGGGCTGCCTGTCTGTGTGAGGAACTCCCAGAGGGGCTGGGGGCTGCCTGTCTGTGTGAGGAACTCCCAGAGGGGCTGGGGGGGCTGCCTGTCTGTGTGAGGAACTCCCAGAGGGGTGGGGGGGCTGTCTGTCTGTGTGAGGAACTCCCAGAGGGGCTGGGGGGCTGTCTGTCTGTGTGAGGAACTCCCAGAGGGGCTGGGGGGCTGCCTGTCTGTGTGAGGAACTCCCAGAGGGGCTGGGGGGGGCTGCCTGTCTGTGTGAGGAACTCCCAGAGGGGCTGGGGGGGCTGCCTGTCTGTGTGAGGAACTCCCAGAGGGGCTGGGGGGCTGCCTGTCTGTGTGAGGAACTCCCAGAGGGGCTGGGGGGGCTGTCTGTCTGTGAGAGGAACTCCCAGAGGGGCCGGGGGGGCTGCCTGTCTGTGTGAGGAACTCCCAGAGGGGCTGGGGGGCTGCCTGTCTGTGTGAGGAACTCCCAGAGGGGCTGGGGGGCTGCCTGTCTGTGTGAGGAACTCCCAGAGGGACTGGGGGGGCTGCCTGTCTGTGTGAGGAACTCCCAGAGGGGCTGGGGGGGGCTGTCTGTCTGTGTGAGGAACTCCCAGAGGGGCTGGGGGGCTGCCTGTCTGTGTGAGGAACTCCCAGAGGGACTGGGGGGGCTGCCTGTCTGTGTGAGGAACTCCCAGAGGGGCTGGGGGGGGCTGCCTGTCTGTGTGAGGAACTCCCAGAGGGGCTGGGGGGGGCTGTCTGTGTGAGGAACTCCCAGAGGGGCTGGGGGGCTGCCTGTCTGTGTGAGGAACTCCCAGAGGGGCTGGGGGCTGCCTGTCTGTGTGAGGAACTCCCAGAGGGGCTGGGGGCTGTCTGTCTGTGTGAGGAACTCCCAGAGGGGCTGGGGGGCTGTCTGTCTGTGTGAGGAACTCCCAGAGGGGCTGGGGGGGGCTGCCTGTCTGTGTGAGGAACTCCCAGAGGGGCTGGGGGGCTGTCTGTCTGTGAGAGGAACTCCCAGAGGGGCCGGGGGGGCTGCCTGTCTGTGTGAGGAACTCCCAGAGGGGCTGGGGGGCTGCCTGTCTGTGTGAGGAACTCCCAGAGGGGCTGGGGGGCTGCCTGTCTGTGTGAGGAACTCCCAGAGGGGCTGGGGGGCTGCCTGTCTGTGTGAGGAACTCCCAGAGGGGCTGGGGGCTGTCTGTCTGTGTGAGGAACTCCCAGAGGGGCTGGGGGGCTGTCTGTCTGTGTGAGGAACTCCCAGAGGGGCTGGGGGGGGCTGCCTGTCTGTGTGAGGAACTCCCAGAGGGGCTGGGGGGCTGTCTGTCTGTGAGAGGAACTCCCAGAGGGGCCGGGGGGGCTGCCTGTCTGTGTGAGGAACTCCCAGAGGGGCTGGGGGGCTGCCTGTCTGTGTGAGGAACTCCCAGAGGGGCTGGGGGGCTGCCCTGTCTGTGTGAGGAACTCCCAGAGGGGCTGGGGGCTGCCTGTCTGTGTGAGGAACTCCCAGAGGGGCTGGGGGCTGTCTGTCTGTGTGAGGAACTCCCAGAGGGGCTGGGGGGCTGTCTGTCTGTGTGAGGAACTCCCAGAGGGGCTGGGGGGCTGCCTGTCTGTGTGAGGAAGTCCCAGAGGGGCTGGGGGGCTGCCTGTCTGTGTGAGGAACTCCCAGAGGGGCTGGGGGGGCTGTCTGTCTGTGTGAGGAACTCCCAGAGGGGCTGGGGGGCTGCCTGTCTGTGTGAGGAACTCCCAGAGGGGCTGGGGGGCTGTCTGTCTGTGTGAGGAACTCCCAGAGGGGCTGGGGGGGGGCTGCCTGTCTGTGTGAGGAACTCCCAGAGGGGCTGGGGGGGCTGCCTGTCTGTGTGAGGAACTCCCAGAGGGGCTGGGGGGGCTGTCTGTCTGTGTGAGGAACTCCCAGAGGGGCTGGGGGGGCTGTCTGTCTGTGTGAGGAACTCCCAGAGGGGCTGGGGGGGCTGCCTGTCTGTGTGAGGAACTCCCAGAGGGGCTGGGGGGCTGCCTGTCTGTGTGAGGAACTCCCAGAGGGGCTGGGGGGCTGCCTGTCTGTGTGAGGAACTCCCAGAGGGGCTGGGGGGGGCTGCCTGTCTGTGTGAGGAACTCCCAGAGGGGCTGGGGGCTGTCTGTCTGTGTGAGGAACTCCCAGAGGGGCTGGGGGGCTGCCTGTCTGTGTTAGGAACTCCCAGAGGGGCTGGGGTGCTGCCTGTCTGTGTGAGGAACTCCCAGAGGGGCTGGGGGGCTGTCTGTCTGTGTGAGGAACTCCCAGAGGGGCTGGGGGGGGCTGCCTGTCTGTGTGAGGAACTCCCAGAGGGGCTGGGGGGCTGTCTGTCTGTGTGAGGAACTCCCAGAGGGGCTGGGGGGCTGCCTGTCTGTGTTAGGAACTCCCAGAGGGGCTGGGGTGCTGCCTGTCTGTGTGAGGAACTCCCAGAGGGGCTGGGGGGCTGCCTGTCTGTGTGAGGAACTCCCAGAGGGGCTGGGGGGGCTGCCTGTCTGTGTGAGGAACTCCCAGAGGGGCTGGGGGGGGCTGCCTGTCTGTGTGAGGAACTCCGAGAGGGGCTGGGGGGCTGCCTGTCTGTGTGAGGAACTCCCAGAGGGGCTGGGGGGCTGCCTGTCTGTGTGAGGAACTCCCAGAGGGGCTGGGGGGGGCTGTCTGTCTGTGTGAGGAACTCCCAGAGGGGCTGGGGGGGGCTGCCTGTCTGTGTGAGGAACTCCCAGAGGGGCTGGGGGGCTGCCTGTCTGTGTGAGGAACTCCCAGAGGGGCTGGGGGCTGCCTGTCTGTGTGAGGAACTCCCAGAGGGGCTGGGGGCTGTCTGTGTGAGGAACTCCCAGAGGGGCTGGGGGGGGCTGTCTGTCTGTGTGAGGAACTCCCAGAGGGGCTGGGGGGGGCTGTCTGTCTGTGTGAGGAACTCCCAGAGGGGCTGGGGGGGGCTGCCTGTCTGTGTGAGGAACTCCCAGAGGGGCTGGGGGGGGCTGTCTGTCTGTGTGAGGAACTCCCAGAGGGGCTGGGGGGGGCTGCCTGTCTGTGTGAGGAACTCCCAGAGGGGCTGGGGGGCTGTCTGTCTGTGAGAGGAACTCCCAGAGGGGCCGGGGGGGCTGCCTGTCTGTGTGAGGAACTCCCAGAGGGGCTGGGGGCTGTCTGTCTGTGTGAGGAACTCCCAGAGGGGCTGGGGGGCTGCCTGTCTGTGTAAGGAACTCCCAGAGGGGCTGGGGGGGGCTGCCTGTCTGTGTGAGGAACTCCCAGAGGGGGCTGGGGGCTGTCTGTCTGTGTGAGGAACTCCCAGAGGGGCTGGGGGGCTGTCTGTCTGTGTGAGGAACTCCCAGAGGGACTGGGGGGCTGCCTGTCTGTGTGAGGAACTCCAGAGGGGCTGGGGGGCTGTCTGTCTGTGTGAGGAACTCCCAGAGGGGCTGGGGGGCTGCCTGTCTGTGTGAGGAACTCCCAGAGGGGCTGGGGTGCTGCCTGTCTGTGTGAGGAACTCCCAGAGGGGCTGGGGGGCTGCCTGTCTGTGTGAGGAACTCCCAGAGGGGCTGGGGGGGGGCTGCCTGTCTGTGTGAGGAACTCCCAGAGGGGCTGGGGGGCTGTCTGTCTGTGTGAGGAACTCCCAGAGGGGCTGGGGGGGGCTGCCTGTCTGTGTGAGGAACTCCGAGAGGGGCTGGGGGGCTGCCTGTCTGTGTGAGGAACTCCCAGAGGGGCTGGGGGGCTGCCTGTCTGTGTGAGGAACTCCCAGAGGGGCTGGGGGGCTGCCTGTCTGTGTGAGGAACTCCCAGAGGGGCTGGGGGGGCTGCCTGTCTGTGTGAGGAACTCCCAGAGGGGCTGGGGGGCTGCCTGTCTGTGTGAGGAACTCCCAGAGGGGCTGGGGGGCTGCCTGTCTGTGTGAGGAACTCCCAGAGGGGCTGGGGGGGCTGCCTGTCTGTGTGAGGAACTCCCAGAGGGGCTGGGGTGCTGCCTGTCTGTGTGAGGAACTCCCAGAGGGGCTGGGGGGCTGCCTGTCTGTGTGAGGAACTCCCAGAGGGGCCGGGGGGCCGCCTATCAGTGCAAAGAGCAGAGGAAGCCTTTGACCAAGGGACAAACAGTCCATTAAGTTGCACTCACCAAATACTGAAATACCAAATTCTGCTGACCTAATTAAATTGGTAAGCTATATGACACCTTACCAGTAGGTGTCACTGTATCATTAGTTCATGTTTAAGAAAAAAACCCTATCTGTGAATAGTTTGAGAGACCAACATCCCCTGTCTCTGGGGAAAGAGTGGTTTCTTCCAGAGTTTTAGAGTAAAGGAAGAGCACTTTTACTTCCTGTGATTTTGGTAGCTACAGGGGCTGCTACAAGGTGGCCATTGGGAGAGAACCAATTGTTTACCTGCATAGAGGTTTCTATGGAAACCAGCAGTGCAGTCTCTT
Organism: Xenopus tropicalis; assembly: GCF_000004195.4. Taxonomy (NCBI): domain Eukaryota; kingdom Metazoa; phylum Chordata; class Amphibia; order Anura; family Pipidae; genus Xenopus; species Xenopus tropicalis. The sequence continues at coordinate 7,154,654 of NC_030677.2, forward strand.
TATTGGTTGCTAGACTGGAGGGTGTGTCTGGAAACCTGAGTTAAGAAGAGCTGAGCATGCTCAGTAAGCCAAGAGCCAAAGTCCATTCAGAACGGCTCAGATTTGCTCATCATTATCTCGTACTATTTGTGTCTGGAACAATTGGCTGGGCGTTCATTCATTTAAATGAATTTCAGTTCCCTATTATATTGCTAAAAAGTGGGTAATACTAATTGTTCTTAATTTATCTTCATTTCTGGTTGGCCAATATGTTTTAGTTTAACCTTTTTATATATACATATTTAAGGGGGGAAGGCAACAAAATTGAATTTTTCATAAATGAATTGCTAATTGGATGGTCTCACCCACCATATATCATTTTAAAACTATTTGCAGCTTTTTTATTTTTTTATTAGGTCCCAAAAGCTCGATGCTCTGACAGCTGTGAGCCCGGATTCAGGCAGGCAACAAGGACTGGATTTTTTACCTGTTGTTACGACTGTGTCCGTTGTTCTGAGGGAGAGATCTCCAATAGAACTGGTAAACAATATAAATGTACAATACAACCAATGGTTATATGACACAGGAATCAGACATGGGGATAAAGGGACAGACTTGTTCAGTGCTGGGAAACTGTGCTTATTGCTCCCAACTCCAATTGCAGGAACAGAGAACAGGGAGCCGGATTTACTCACATCAGCTGGGATTCTCATTGGGGGATTCTTTTGCATTTCAATGCTGCCAAGGCGGGCACTGGGGAGCCTGAAAAGTTTTATTGTGCAATATTGCTTTAAGAATACAGCCCTGATGTTGCTGGACTACAGCTCCCAGAATGCCTCACTCTTCATTATATGTTACATTAATCTGGGATTTGTAGTCCAGCAACAGCTGAGTAAAGTTTGGTTGAGCCGCGCTGTGCTATCAGCACATGAGTAGAATAGATTGTATTATGTTTATACTATTATTTCTAGTTAAGTAGGAGAGGCTATATAAGGGAGAGAGACGGGCACAACTTCTTCTTTGTACAGTAGGAGAAACAAGTGAATGATGCAGAATGTCTGTGTTTGATGCCTTAGAAAGGTACCAAAGAGAATAGCTAGATAGGATAGATACTGATAGGTTAGTTGGATAGCAGTTGAGGCTCCAACAAGAAGATAGAAAGGTAGGTACATCACCCAGATAAGGACCCAGCTGGAAGAAAGAAAAGCTAAGTGAACCTTTTTCCATCTGACCTCAGAGTCTACCAAGCAGATCTGAACTGAGATTAAAAATAGACCCTGGCATTTCTGTACCTAGAGGTCCAACCATCCCCCCAAAGGCCCAATAAATAGTAGGTGACTTTTTTTGCTTGATATTATACCCTTAACTCTTCTTACTTGTGTTACCATTACAGACAGTGAAAGCTGCATCCCATGCCCCAAATTGGAATGGTCCAATTGGAATAGGACTCAATGTATTGCAAAAAGGGAAGATTTTCTATCATTCACCAATGAAATGTCTATATTTTTCTCAGCTGCATCAGCTGTATTTTTTCTTGCAGTTCTTGTAATTTTGGGAGTTTTTATTGCACACAGGGAAACCCCCATAGTGAGAGCCAACAACCGGAGTCTGAGCTTCTTCCTCCTTGTCTCCATCAAGCTGAGCTTCCTCAGTGTGTTTCTGTTCCTCGGTCGCCCTGTGGATATAACCTGCATGCTGCGCATCATCACTTTTGGAATCACCTTCTCCATAGCTGTCTCTTCTCTCCTGGCCAAGACTATCATGGTTTGTGTTGCTTTCAAAGCCACCAAGCCAGGGAGCTCATGGAGAAAATGGCTGGGAGTCAAACTGTCCAATTCTGTAGTCTTGTTCTGCTCATCCATTCAAATAATCATCTGCATGACTTGGTTGGCCATTTCTCCTCCCTTTCAGGAACTGGACATTCACACTTCCCCTGGAACCATCATCATTCAGTGCAATGAGGGCTCAGCTATTGGCTTTTACTCAGTTATTGGGTATATGGGGCTTCTGGCAGCTGTTAGTTTTGTTTTAGCATTTTTAGCTCGGAGCTTACCGGACAGTTTTAATGAGGCCAAGTACATTACTTTCAGCATGCTGCTCTTCTGCAGTGTTTGGATCACAATGATCCCGGCCTATCTGAGCACCAAAGGCAAAAACACTGTGTGTGTGGAGATATTTGCCATACTCACCTCAAGCGCGGGCCTTTTAGCCTGTATATTTCTGCCCAAATGTTATATTATTTTATTCAGACCTGAAATTAATACAAAATCCCATTTACTTGAAAACAAATAATGATAATATTCCAAGTAATGCAGACACATTGTATAAATAACCTGTATGGAAATATATGTTTTTTTAGCACTATTAAAGTTTGGTTTATGTTGAGAAGCTTCATCTATTTTGTAAAATATATCCACATTTAAGATGAGCTTTAATTCCAAAATAATTTAAGCATTTTTAACAAGTTATAAAATCATGACCCATCAGAGATTCCTTTCAGAAACACATTAAAATATAACCTGTTAAATTTTATTTAATTTAATCATCAAATCATTGCTTATTTTCATGTTGTATTAGGTTAGTTCATCAGAAGCAGTCACGTTCATAATACTTCCAATGCAATAGCAAAAATGATGAGATAACATAATAGGCCACAAGCTGACCACATGGTGTCACGAACGGTATCCCAGAACTCAGAACAGGTGCCAAGGGTCTGGTCTCAGTTCACGCTTCCGCCTATAACAGACGCCTTTCATGTCTGGAGGAGCCCTTCACTACTCAGATGCCACCAAGACTTATTGTGAGAGACCCAAGGAGAGAGTTCTGAGCTGGCAATGGAACCAAATGTGTAGCTAGAAGAGGAGGAGCAATTCAGAGTAGTCAAGGACAGGCCGGGGTTAGCAACAATCAGGCAGCACAGTACGGAGTCAGAATCCAGAAGAATAGTCAAAACGGGCAAAGGTCGGTTCAGGCAGCAATACAGGAATAGTCAGGGACAGGCAGGAGTCAGAACATGGCAAAACAATACATAGAACACACTCAAGAACTAACAGGAAGTAGACCTACGTTGGGCAATGAACACAGGGCAGAAAACGCTTTAAATATTTGAATTCCACACCAAAATGACATCACACGTGCACTGGAGCGAATTGCGAGTGTGCGTATGTGCGCAGAAGAAGACAGACGTGCATTTCAAAAGGGAGAAGGACGCATGTGTGCGCCTAGAAGAAGGAGATGGTGTGAGTCCCCACACGGGAGGTGGTGCCCCCACTAGACCACCAGGTATTGTTACATTACCCCCTCCACAGGGGGCCACCGGACCCCTAGGTTTATCAGGAAACCTAGCATTAAACTGAAGAAACAAGACTCTACCAACCTCTGCACCACATATTCAGGTTGCCCTTCCACAGATATTGGAGGAGGAGACCTCTGCCAGACAGTTCTAGCAGGTTTTAACAGAGATACATGAAAAGAGTTAGAAATTTTGAGTTCAGGAGGTAGTTCTAACCAGACCATACTAGGATTGATAATCTTAGATATAGAAAAGGGAGAAATAAATGTGGGTCCTAGTTTGGTAGAAGGAACCTTATAAGGGACATATTTAGAAGAAAGCCAGACTTTATCACCAACCTGATACTCTGGTGACACTTTATGATGCTTATCAAAGACTTTCTTTTGGACAGCTACTGCAGAAGATAAAGAATCTTGAACTTCTTGCCAAATCTTAGAAAAATGATCAACCAAAGAATTAACTGTGGGCACATCAGAGGAAGCAGTAGAAAATGAAAATGCTCTAAGATGATGACCAAAAACAACAACAAACGGGGACTTCCCAGTAGATGAATGAGTAGAATTAATAAATGCAAATTCAGCCCAAGGAAGAAAATCTGCCCATAAAGATTGATTACTGGAGACATAACATCTGAGGTACTGTTCTAAAGACTGATTTGACCTTTCTGTCTGGCCATTAGTCTGCAGATAACCCTGTTATAACCCTGTACTCATCAGTGCGCAAAAAGCCAGCCAAAACCTTGAAACAAACTGACCCCCCCTATCAGAGACAATGTTTAGAGGGGCACCATGGAGGGTGGGAAGGGGAATAAAATGAGACATTGTGCTAAACCGGTCCACTACCACCCATACAATAGTATTCTCTTTGGATGGGGGGTAAATCCACAATAAAATCCATGGAAATATTGGTTCCATGGTCTTTCAGTAATGGGAAGTGGCTGTAGCAGCTCCCGAGGCAAGGATCTGGAAGGTTTAGAGCGAACTGGACAAGAATCAATATCATTTCCTGCATCATGTCTTATAGTTGGTCTACTAGGGAGTGTGAGACAGAAGAGAACAGGTTTGGTTGCGCCCTGGATGCCCAACTACCCTAGAATCATGGGATTCTAACAAACCCCCTCACGAAGGGGCATTATATAAACCAAAAGCATTACTAAATATTCATAGTGCTCATCATGGGTATTAAAGGCTGTTTTCCACTCGTTCCCTTCCCGGATTCGTATTAAGTTATACGTGCCTCTTAGATCAAGCTTAGAGAAAATAGTGGCTCCCTTCTCTCCATCAAAGAGCTCAGAAATCAGGGGAAGGGGACAACGATTCTTGACAATGATTTTGTTTATACCCCTATAATCAATACATGGCCTAAGATCCCCATCTTTCTTCTCTACAAAGAAGAAGCCTGCACCTGAAGGAGAAGAGGAGGGTCTTATAAAACCTCTCTCTAGATTTTCTTTAATGTACTCTTCCATAGCCTGAGTCTTGGGAAGAGATAAAGGGTAAGTTCTACCTCTAGGAGGAGAGGAATCAGAAATTAAATAGATGGCACAATCATAGGGCCTGTGCGGAGGGAGGGTTTCAGCTGCCTTTTTAGAAAAGATGTCCGCAAATAGGGAGTAAGGGGAAGGTAACACCTCTATAGAGGTAGTAGCAAGAACTTGAGAGGGCTTAATACATGATCTCTGGCAATCACTTCCCCATTGAAGTATCTTGTTGGCCAAAATATCAATAATAGTGATCACAGTCTAAGCTGATAGTATAGGAATCTTAACCGTAGTAAAGGTGGGTCCGGGTGCTCATGCCCCAGACCTTCAGCTTAGGGAGCCATAAATCACACATAGAAAGAAATATGGGCAGGCACTCTGATTCCCAGGAAGTAGTATATCAAATTTTTTAAATACTACTTCCTGGGAATCGGAGTGCCTGTCCATATTTCTTTCTATTCATGATTTATGGCTCCCTATCTTGTTGGCCAACCAATCAATTTGAGGATTGTGCTTACATAACCAGGAGAGGCCTAAAAACATGGGGTATGTGGACAATCTCTGATGAAAAAGGAAATTGGCTCCACATGACAAGGGCTCAAAGACATGGAACACTCTACGGACTTGGAGGATATAAACTCAGAAACCAAAGAAGTTCCATCAGTTGCCAGCAACTTAACTGAGGTGAATAAAGGAAATGTTGGTATTCCATGCCTGCGGACAAATTTAATATCCAAAAAGTTCCCTTCCTCCCCAGAATATATGAAAGCCGAGCTTCCTACAGAACCCATATCCAATCCCATGACTATTGTTGGGGAGTGGAAATGATATTGCCCAAGCAGAACTCCCCAGACCTGCTTAGGGAACACGTTTCTCAGAAACTCTGACTACACGAATACCATTACACTACATCTACACTGCACTGGTGTGGATGATCTTTTTGACCAGAGAGATACTTTTTTGGGCTATTGTGCTGGGACAGTGAGACTTTCCTAAAGATGGACAGAGAGACACAGTTATGCTAAAACAAGGATGATTGGCTGCCATGGGATCAGCCCCAAGTAGGAAGAAATGGTTAAATCTGAATGGTTCAAGTCAGGCCCAGGGGGCAAGTATTTTTTCAATCCAAAAGTGACAATCACTGTGGGTGAAAATCATATATATCCATAGTGGAAGATCATATGGGAAGACAGTACACAAACTTAGCCTTTCAAACATGAATACGACTGATACTCCCTATTGCTAATAGTGGATATTGAACAAAATAAGATTAGCCAGTAAATAAAGATATAAGAAACAGTGGCTAATGATGAGCAAAATATTTTGCAAGGCATGGATTCTCAGCAAATTTTTAGTGTTTTGCCATTGGTGGATTTTTTCACAGTTAGCTGTGGTTCCTCTGTGATACTGAGGCCTTGTTTGCACTTCTTAGCTTATACTTTATATCTGAATACAGTATCTAGTAGAATTAAGTCTAAAACAACTGGACTTTTCTGAGTTTTTCTTGAAAATGTTTCACCACTCATCCGAGTGGTTTCTTCAGTTCAAATGACTGGTAGGGAATTCCCCGGTATTTAAACTCTCGATGGTAGTACAGTCACAGACATCCAATCACAATGGTTCCATTGAACTTGTTCAGTTAGGTGTTGGCTGAAACTCACAGGTGCAAGAGGGTAGGATCCAATCACAATGGTACCATGATTGTCATTGATGAAGGTGTTAATCCTTCAAAGTACATGACTGGAAGTGTGAACTGTTGTGACATTGCTGGGGTAAGGATGTCAACGCGCCATTGTATGTTGGTGACAAGCGGTGTCTCAGTCCCACTCCTCTGTTCAGGGATGTTTTTTCCAGGCTGGCATAAATGGCCTCTTTCTTTTTTTTTTTCAATTCTTTATTTTTAGATTTTTCAGTTATGGGAAGGGATACAGAAAGGAAAAAGGGGGGGGGGAGGGTAACAGTGCACTTGTACAATATGTCATTACTTAACAGTATAAATTGTAGGAAACAGCTGTCAACAAGTTATTGTTAGTATAACATAGAGTAATATAGAAGAATACATAGGTTGTGGTAGATAGAAAGACATACTGGCTTAAATGGCAGAGATTGATCTGAAAGTTATAAAGAGTTTGTATAATTCAACCAAGGTGTCCATATGTTCCAATATTGTGGACTCTTGTTATGGATTAGATATGTTATTTCTTCCAATTGTCTTACATCATTTGTATTATTTAACCATTCCATGAAGGTAGGGGCTTCGATGGATTTCCATTTCTTAGGTATTAGTGCCTTTGCTGATTGTAATAAATGCAAGGTGAGTGGGTCTGAAACTGTAATGTTTTTACCAGGGTAAATATGAAGTAAAATTGGAGCTGGTTCTTCCGTGGTAAAATTGAAATCGGTTATTTGGTTGATTGCACCTAGTACTTCGGACCAATATTGTTTCAGTCCCGGGCATTTTAGCCAAATATGAGTGTGAGTGCCTATGTGGCTGTTACATCTCCAGCAGGTGTCGGGGGTGTTAGGATACATTCTCTTTAATTTTGCTGGTGTGTAATGCCACCTTGTAACTAACTTATATATGGCCTCATTTGTTCTGGATGCCCTAGATGCTTTGTGCACAGTGTTAAATAGTCTGGCCCATGCTATTTCGGGTATGTTAAGATCCAGTTCTTTTTCCCAAGCCTGACAAAAGGGTCTAGATGGTAGAGGCAAGGCATTGATCAGCAATCTGTATACTTTGGATAAGGGTTTGTCTAGTATTTTAGGTTCAGTTAAAATTCGTTCCCAAGGAGTTAAGGGTCTGTTCCAGTTTTTAAAGTTGCTAGTTTGGATATAGTTGTGAAGTTGGCTATAGTTCCATAAATCTCTCGGGTGCGTGCCCCACCTTTTTTGGAAGTCGGCTAGGGGTAGTAGTTTATTTTCTTTAAGAAGATCGCTTATTCTGGTCTGATAAATGGCCTCTTTCACACCTGTTTCAAACCATCTGTCCTCTCGGTCCAAGATATGCACGTTACTGTCCTCAAAAGAGTGACCTTTTTCTTTGAGGTGTAGAGAGACTGCTGAGCCTTGTCCTGAGGAGTTCGCCTGCCTATGTTGGGCCATTCTCTTGTTGTTTTGTCTCCCCAATGTATAATTCTGAGCACTCTTCACTACACTGGACAGCATAGACCACATTACTTTTCATGTGCTTGGGTGTAGGGTCTTTAGGGTGCACCAGCTTTTGTCTCAGGGTGTTGCTGGGTTTGAAAAACACAGGAATGCGATGTTTGTTGAAAATTCTCCTAAGTTTTTCTGATGTTCCAGCAACATATGGAATGACTATGTTGTTTCGCCTGCTGTGTTCCTTCCTTCTGTTTGTTGGTCTGGTCTTTGTCACCTACATACAATGCTGCTTTGACATCCTTACCCCAGCGGTTTCACAACAGTTCACACTTCCAGTCATGTTCTTTGAAGGATTAACACCTTCATCAATGAGAATCATGGTACCCTTGTGATTGTATTATACCTGTTAGTTTCAGCCAACACCTAACTGAACAAGTTCAATGGAACCATTGTGATTGGATGTCTGTGACTGTACTACCATCAAGGGTTTAAATACCGGGGAATTCCCTACCAGTCATTTGAACTGAAGAAACCACTCGGATGAGTGGTGAAACGTTTTCAAGAAAAACTCAGAAAAGTCCAGTTGTTTTAGACTTAATTCTTCTAGATACTGTATATCATGACATGGATGAATGAGAATCTTCATAGACATTTATATCTGAATATTCCTCAACAAACTCTTATTTACTGTTCCACTTTATGGCAAAGTTTTCTCCATCTAAACTTGGTGCAAAATATACTAGTCTTTTTTTTTAGTCATGAGCAGAGAATATAACTCTAAATTATATTTTCATAAAAGGCCAGAGATCCCCCCGGTGGCTGTGCCTATATTCATTCTACTGAGCAAATCCTCTCTCTGCTCTCTATAAAATGAGGGTTGGATGAGCCGGGCCCCTTACTCTGTTCTACACACACAGCCCAACCCTGGGGCCCCTGTGTCTCTCTGTGCCACTGACTGTTACTGGGGCAAATCCTCTCTCTGCTCTCTATAAAATGAGGGTTGGATGAGCCGGGCCCCTTACTCTGTTCTACACACACAGCCCAACCCTGGGGCCCCTGTGTCTCTCTGTGCCACTGACTGTTACTGGGGCAAATCCTCTCTCTGCTCTCTATAAAAAGAGGGTTGGATGAGCCGGGCCCCTTACTCTGTTCTACACACACAGCCCAACCCTGGGGCCCCTGTGTCTCTCTGTGCCACTGACTGTTACTGGGGCAAATCCTCTCTCTGCTCTCTATAAAATGAGGGTTGGATGAGCCGGGCCCCTTACTCTGTTCTACACACACAGCCCAACCCTGGGGCCCCTGTGTCTCTCTGTGCCACTGACTGTTACTGGGGCAAATCCTCTCTCTGCTCTCTATAAAATGAGGGTTGGATGAGCCGGGCCCCTTACTCTGTTCTACACACACAGCCCAACCCTGGGGCCCCTGTGTCTCTCTGTGCTACTGACTGGGGAAATATTCTAATCTTCTCCTTTATATTGATGTCTATGAGGGCAATGCTGGGAGTCACTGCTGTCTGTTATTTTGTGAAAGTGCTGATCTATCTGATACTCGTGTATGTGGGACCCTGCGGATGTAGGAATCAGCCAATCAACCCTGCCTGTCACCTACAGACCATTAATGTAGTGAAGGAATATGAATATATGCAGGAAGGAGATATCATTATCGGAGGGGTGATGGCTTCACATTTCTATATGTTTAATTTTACATTTCCATGGGACAATTCCACTGGCTTCTCATGTATTTGGTAAGTCCCATCTGTTACAAACACTACATGGTATAAAGGGGTAATAGTAAGGGACCTTCCCTGCATGTGAGTTTGCAGGGGGCAGACAAGAGCCACTCCCCCTTTAAAGGACAAATTTCCTGCTTACAAAATAAAATAACTTGTATCCACCATATGGAACAAGATGCCTCTACCTTCATTATTTGTTACATTATTCTGGGATTTGTAGTCCAGCAACTGAGCAAAGTTTGGTTGAGCCGTGCAGCAGGGTTTAACAGGGGTATGAAAAATGTACTTATACAGAGTTTCACTGGTAAAAGTTTTTTGAAACAAGCAACTTTTTTTTTCACTCCAAATGCATTTAATTCCATGGGTGTTTTTTCTCTGTGATTTTTTTTGTCACACTGAATTTTTGAAATTTGTCTTTCTAAGGTGATCTAAGTTGAACTAAAGGTGAACAAAAACAAATTAATTCCCATTAATTGTACATATTGGTGCTGCATTCACTGTCAGACATATTAGCTAATGGACTGTCTATTATTATTATTTACATGATATAAATACATGCACATAGATGAACACAGATGGACAGTTACGACTAAATATTGTTAGGGGACAAACATGGGAGGTCCCTGCTCATGAGATCTTACAATCTAACAGGGAGTGGAAGTAAAACCAGTGTGACTGTAGAATTCCTGTTGGTTAGTATAGTAATGATAAGTACAGAGTAAAAGATGAATATCAGCAGTTAGTGTGTGCGAGAGCAAAGAGAAGGGGGATCGGCGGGTGGTAAAGCTGCAGAGTGAATGAAAAGGTGGCTTTAAGTGACTGTTGGAATGTTCTGAGAGTGCCCAATGGGAAGGGGCAGAGTGTTCCAGAGGATGCGGGAAGCACGTGAAAAGTCCTTGATGCGGGAGGGAGAGGAAGTACTGAGTGAGGAAGAGAGTGGGATCATGTTCAGACTATAGATTACTTCTTGGGGTGTACTTGATTATAAGGGTGCTTATATATAGGGGTGCAGCACTGGAGCTTTGTAAGTGAGTACAAGATCTTGAATTGATTCCTGTTTATAAGACGTACAAGTGCATGAACTGCTAGAATGGGGCAGCACTTGGGGAATCACTTGGGGAGCGCAAGGAGAGGTGTATGAGTCTATCAGCAGTGTTCATGGTGGATGGAGTGGGGGCAGTTTAGACGGGGGGGTAGCAGAGCAGTGAGTTACAGAAGTCTAAACAAGATATGAGTAGGGCATGAATGAGAATTTCAGCAGTCCCCTAATGTGAGGAGGGGACAAATGCAAGAGGGGTTCCTAAGGTGAAAGCAGAATGATTTTGTGAGTGTTTGGATGTGGGTAATGAATTAAGTCAAATGTGACTCCTAAACAGCAAATGAGGTACTGGGGTTATATGGTTGGTTTCCACAATGATAGTGATGTCAGGCAGGGGAACAGAAGTGGATGGTTGGAAGATGATCAGTTCAGTTTTCTTCATGTTGAATTTTAGGCAACAAGAGGGCATAAATGCAGAATGTAGGGCATCTGTGATATAAGCTAAAAGTAAGGGCAAATCTTGAGAGGAGAGGTGCATTTGAGTATCATCCATATATAAATGAAACCTAAATGTACTGATTAGCTGACATGGGCCAGTGGTGTATGTCACACAACGTATGACATATGAGCCGCTAGCACAATCAGGGAAATACCACACGTGCCACAAGGGTTGTTTCACAGGGGTTTATTACAACCAAACGTAGAGAAACAGGGAAAGGGCAATACGCATGGGAGGTCCACAAGTCCCAATCACATCAAATCCTCCTTCAGGAAGTCTTCAGGGCAACCCCCCTCTGCACAGTCTCCAGGGAACAAAGGCAGAGTCTCCTAGCCCAACCCCCAATGCACAAAGGTTTCCCACACAGACAGTCCACAATTACCTGGGTAGCCTCCCAAGGCAGTTCCAATGGGAATAAACCCATTTTGGTTAGTTCCACAGAAAACACACTACCTTGGTTTCAGGGTAAACAGTCCTTCCACAGGGGTTAGGGAAATCCAGTTGGAGGGAATCTTCCTGCCGAAGCTAGGGTGGGTTCCAAGGAACCGCATGGGCCTGCTGTAGCGTGGTTACACCCAGATGAACAAAAGCACCTTCTCCACCCCCAACCTCTGGTTTTTCTACCCTGCTGCTGGTACCTCCCCTCTTTTTCACATCCCCTAGGATTGATTGGTTAGGAGGCTGACCCTGCTTCTGCTTAACCCAACCCTATCAGGTCCAATTAGCAGGGTCCCTTGCAGCATCATTAGGGGAGGGGTTTAACCTAGGAGGGACTTGCCCAGCCCCTCTGGAGGAGACTTCTGGGAGCTTCTTTGTTTAAAACCCTTTCGGCAGGAAAACAGAACAATGGGCTGCCACCATCTTCACTAGATCATGCAGTGGCTAAACATGGGGCCAGTATAAGGGTTTTTAGTCACAGTGTAGATTAAAAATAGGAGGGGTCCAAGAATGGAGCCATGAGGTAACCTAACTTAAAGAGGGCAAGGAAAGGTAGAACTGGAAACACTGAAGGATCCGTTAAAAAATAGGAGGAGATATAAGATAAAGTGGAATTAAGAGACACTACTAAGTAATTCAGCACAAGCAGGAGGATTCCAACTGGGATATTGCAGTAATATACTGTATTTTATAAATCTTTAATAATTATTCCAAAATGAATGATACAATGATCTTTAAAGTAAAGGAAATTTATTCATACTCTCAGTCCGAATGAACAGGCTTACCGCTACTTGGTGGATTTTCGCTTTGCCATTGAGCAGATTAATAAGGATCCGGCCCGGTTACCCAACCTGACCCTGGGGTACCATATATCCGATACCTGTGGGGACCCCCGGAAGGCAGTGAGGAGCGTATTACAGATATTATCTGGTACCAGGGAGCCGGTTCCCAATTACTCCTGTGTGGGAAAGAGAAACATTGCTGGGTTTATTGGGGATCTCACCTCAGAGACAACTGTACCCATAGCCCAGATACTGACTCTGTATGGATATTCCCAGGTGCGAAAAATAATTACTAAAATAATCTTTTAAAGATGTCCTGAAATTAAAGATAAGTGTGTGATAGGAGGAACTCTGTTGTTTTGCTTTGTGGAGAACACAAGGATAGTAGAGGGCTGTTGGCCAGGGCTGCTTCTGCCATAAGACACGGTGAGAACCTATTGTTGGTGAAATTAAAGCTAGTAGCATATGGGCTGAACTTAAAGGCATATGACATATTAACTAAGAAGGGGTGGGAACCTTATTATCATGGGGAGAAAGTTGGTTGATGAGAACGGGGAAAAAGCAGAAATTTTTCATCTGTCTATACATCTGACGAGCCAGCTAATGAAGGCTTTCCTTTTAATATGCCCAATTCTAGTAATGGAACTACTGACACATGGGTCACTCGGAAGGGGTAATAAGGGATAGGATAGTTGAATACATTGCAGTTCACAATACTATTAGTTTGTGCCAGCATTCTTTTATGCGTAACAGATCTTGCCAGACTAATTTAGTCGCCTTTTATGAGGAGGTGAGCAGGAACCTTGATGCTGGAATGGCAGTTGATGGGATCTACTTGGACTTTGCTAAAGCGTTTGATACAGTACCTCACAGAAGGTTAATGATCAAATTAAGGAATATTGGCCTAGAACATAATATTTGTAATTGGATAGAGAACTGGCTGAAGGATAGATTACACAGAGTGGTGGTAAATGGAACATTTTCTAATTGGACCAGTGTGGTTAGTGGGTACCGCAGGGGTCAGTCCTTGGGCCTTTGCTTTTTAACTTATTTATTAATAACCTGGAGGGGGGCATAGACAGTACTGTTTCTATTTTTGCTGATGACACTAAATTGTGCAAAACTATAAGTTCCATGCAGGATGCTGCCACTTTGCAGAGCGATCTGACAAAATTGGAAAACTGGGCAGCAAACTGGGAAATGAGGTTCAGTGTTGATAAGTGCAAAGTTATGCACTTTGGTAGAAATAATATAAACGCAAACTATCTACTGAATGGTAGTGTGTTGGGGGTATCCTTAATGGAGAAGGATCTGGGGATTTTTGTTGATAACAAATTGTCTAATTCTAGGCAGTGTCATTCTGTGGCTACTAAAGCAAATAAAGTGCTGTCTTGTATAAAAAAGGGCATTGACTCAAGGGATGAAACATAATTTTGCCCCTTTATAGGTCCCTGGTAAGGCCTCACCTTGAGTATGGGGGGCAGTGACTGTGAGTATGGGGGGCAGTGACTGTGAGTATGGGGGGCAGTGACTGAGTATGGGGGGCAGTGACAGTGAGTATGGGGGGCAGTGACAGTGAGTATGGGGGGCAGTGACAGTGAGTATGGGGGGGCAGTGACAGTGAGTATGGGGGGCAGTTACAGTGAGTATGGGGGGGCAGTGACAGTGAGTATGGGGGGCAGTGACAGTGAGTATGGGGGGCAGTTACAGTGAGTATGGGGGGCAGTGACAGTGAGTATGGGGGGCAGTGACAGTGAGTATGGGGGGCAGTAACAGTGAGTATGGGGGGCAGTGACAGTGAGTATGGGGGGCAGTTTTCGGTTCCAGTCCTTAAGAAGGATATTAATGAGCTGGAGAGAGTGCAGAGATTGCAACTAAACTGATAAAGGGGATGGAAGGGTTAAACTATGAGGTTAGACTGTCAGGGTTGGGGTTGTTTTTTCTGGAAAAAAGGAGCTTGCGAGGGGACATGATTACTCTGTACAAGTACATTAGAGGGGATTATAGGCAGATGGGGGGGTTCTTTTTTCCTATTAAAACAATCAGCGCACCAGAGGCCTCCGCTTCCATTTGAAGCAGCGTAGGGGGTTCCTCACGGTGAGGGCAGTGAGGGGGTTGGGGAATGCCCTTCCTAGTGATGGGGTAATGGCAGATTCTGTTAATGCCTATAAGAGGGGCCTGGATGAGTTCTTGAACAATCAGAATATCCAAGGCTATTGTGATAATAATATCTACAGTTAGTATTAATGTTTGTATATATAGTTTATGTATGTGAGTGGAAAGATAGGTCAGTGTGGGTCTGTATGTGAGTGGATAGGTCAGTGTGGGTCTGTATGTGAATGGATAGATAGGTCAGTATGGGTCTGTATGTGAGTGGATAGATAGGTCAGTATGGGTCTGTATGTGAGTGGATAGGTCAGTGTGGGTCTGTATGTGAGTGTATAGGTCAGTATGGGTCTGTATGTGAGTGGATAGGTCAGTGTGGGTATGTATGTGAGTGGATAGGTCAGTATGCGTCTGTATGTGAGTGGATAGGTCAGTATGGGTCTGTATGTGAGTGGATAGATAGGTCAGTATGGGTCTGTATGTGAGTGGATAGATAGGTCAGTATGGGTCTGTATGTGAGTGGATAGGTCAGTGTGGGTATGTATGTGAGTGGATAGGTCAGTATGCGTCTGTATGTGAGTGGATAGGTCAGTATGGGTCTGTATGTGAGTGGATAGATAGGTCAGTATGGGTCTGTATGTGAGTGGATAGATAGGTCAGTATGGGTCTGTATGTGAGTGGATAGGTCAGTGTGGGTCTGTATGTGAGTGGATAGGTCAGTATGGGTCTGTATGTGAGTGGATAGGTCAGTATGGGTCTGTATGTGAGTGGATAGGTCAGTATGGGTCTGTATGTGAGTGGATCGATAGGTCAGTATGGGTCTGTATGTGAGTGGATAGGTCAGTGTGGGTCTGTATGTGAGTGGATAGGTCAGTGTGGGTCTGTATGTGAGTGGATAGGTCAGTATGGGTCTGTATGTGAGTGGATAGGTCAGTATGGGTCTGTATGTGAGTGGATAGATAGGTCAGTATGGGTCTGTATGTGAGTGGATAGGTCAGTGTGGGTCTGTATGTGAGTGGATAGGTCAGTATGGGTCTGTATGTGAGTGGATAGATAGGTCAGTATGGGTCTGTATGTGAGTGGATAGGTCAGTGTGGGTCTGTATGTGAGTGGATAGATAGGTCAGTATGGGTCTGTATGTGAGTGGATAGATAGGTCAGTGTGGGTCTGTATGTCAGTGGATAGGTCAGTATGGGTCTGTATGTGAGTGGATAGATAGGTCAGTGTGGGTCTGTATGTGAGTGGATAGATAGGTCAGTATGGGTCTGTATGTGAGTGGATAGATAGGTCAGTGTGGGTCTGTATGTGAGTGGATAGATAGGTCAGTGTGGGTCTGTATGTGAGTGGATAGATAGGTCAGTGTGGGTCTGTATGTGAGTGGATAGGTCAGTGTGGGTCTGTATGTGAGTGGATAGGTCACTGTGGGTCTGTATGTGAGTGGATAGGTCAGTGTGGGTCTGTATGTGAGTGTATAGATAGGTCAGTATGGGTCTGTATGTGAGTGGATAGGTCAGTGTGGGTCTGTATGTGAGTGTATAGATAGGTCAGTATGGGTCTGTCTGTGAGTGGATAGGTCAGTGTTGGTCTGTATGTGAGTGTATAGATAGGTCAGTATGGGTCTGTCTGTGAGTGGATAGGTCAGTGTGGGTCTGTATGTGAGTGGATAGATAGGTCAGTATGGGTCTGTATGTGAGTGGATAGATAGGTCAGTGTGGGTCTGTATGTGAGTGGATAGATAGGTCAGTGTGGGTCTGTATGTGAGTGGATAGATAGGTCAGTGTGGGTCTGTATGTGAGTGGATAGGTCAGTGTGGGTCTGTATGTGAGTGGATAGGTCACTGTGGGTCTGTATGTGAGTGGATAGGTCAGTGTGGGTCTGTATGTGAGTGGATAGGTTAGTGTGGGTCTGTATGTGAGTGGATAGGTCAGTGTGGGTCTGTATGTGAGTGGATAGGTCAGTATGGGTCTGTATGTGAGTGGATAGATAGGTCAGTGTGGGTCTGTATGTGAGTGGATAGATAGGTCAGTGTGGGTCTGTATGTGAGTGGATAGGTCAGTGTGGGTCTGTATGTGAGTGGATAGGTCAGTGTGGGTCTGTATGTGAGTGGATAGATAGGTCAGTATGGGTCTGTATGTGAGTGGATAGATAGGTCAGTATGGGTCTGTATGTGAGTGGATAGATAGGTCAGTGTGGGTCTGTATGTGAGTGTATAGATAGGTCAGTATGGGTCTGTATGTGAGTGTATAGATAGGTCAGTATGGGTCTGTATGTGAGTGTATAGATAGGTCAGTATGGGTCTGTATGTGAGTGGATAGATAGGTCAGTGTGGGTCTGTATGTGAGTGGATAGATAGGTCAGTATGGGTCTGTATGTGAGTGGATAGATAGGTCAGTATGGGTCTGTATGTGAGTGGATAGATAGGTCAGTATGGGTCTGTATGTGAGTGGATAGGTCAGTATGGGTCTGTATGTGAGTGGATAGGTCAGTGTGGGTCTGTATGTGAGTGGATAGGTCAGTGTGGGTCTGTATGTGAGTGGATAGATAGGTCAATGTGGGTCTGTATGTGAGTGGATAGGTCAGTATGGGTCTGTATGTGAGTGGATAGATAGGTCAGTATGGGTCTGTATGTGAGTGGATAGGTCAGTATGGGTCTGTATGTGAGTGGATAGATAGGTCAGTATGGATCTGTATGTGAGTGGATAGATAGGTCAGTGTGGGTCTGTATGTGAGTGGATAGATAGGTCAGTGTGGGTCTGTATGTGAGTGGATAGATAGGTCAGTGTGGGTCTGTATGTGAGTGGATAGGTCAGTGTGGGTCTGTATGTGAGTGGATAGGTCAGTGTGGGTCTGTATGTGAGTGGATAGGTCAGTGTGGGTCTGTATGTGAGTGGATAGGTCAGTATGGGTCAGTATGTGAGTGGATAGGTCAGTATGGGTCTGTATGTGAGTGGATAGATAGGTCAATGTGGGTCTTTATGTGAGTGGATAGGTCAGTGTGGGTCTGTATGTGAGTGGATAGATAGGTCAGTGTGGGTCTTTATGTGAGTGGATAGGTCAGTGTGGGTCTGTATGTGAGTGGATAGGTCAGTATGGGTATGTATGTGAGTGGATAGATAGGTCAGTGTGGGTCTGTATGTGAGTGGATAGATAGGTCAGTGTGGGTCTGTATGTGAGTGGATAGGTCAGTGTGGGTCTGTATGTGAGTGGATAGGTCAGTATGGGTCTGTATGTGAGTGGATAGATAGGTCAGTATGGGTCTGTATGTGAGTGGATAGATAGGTCAGTATGGGTCTGTATGTGAGTGGATAGATAGGTCAGTGTGGGTCTGTATGTGAGTGGATAGGTCAGTATGGGTCTGTATGTGAGTGGATAGATAGGTCAGTGTGGGTCTGTATGTGAGTGGATAGGTCAGTGTGGGTCTGTATGTGAGTGGATAGGTCAGTGTGGGTCTGTATGTGAGTGGATAGATAGGTCAGTATGGGTCTGTATGTTTTTCAACCCTATGTAACTATGTAAAGGCATATGACATATTAGAACTAATAGAACAAAAGAGTTGATTACAGATAATGCAAGTTTATTTTATTTGTCTCAGTTTTGAACATTTGATTTGGTTTGTTGACTGACCAAATTTTTTGCAAAGAATTCACATTTCTGTTAAAGTGGTTGTAAACTGAACCATAATACTGTAGCTCTGCACCCCATAATTTATAGAAGTTGCTCAAAAAATGTAATTATATATTCAAGAAAATTCACAATGAGAATTCTACTAACCAAAAATCTTCATAAAAATTCAACATAATTTATACAGAGTTAATTATGTCATGTTTTGTTTTATTATATGGCACAGGAATCAGACATGGGGATAAAGGGACAGACTTGTTCAGTGCTGGGAAACTGTGCTTATTGCTCCCAACTCCAATTGCAGGAACAGAGAACAGGGAGCCGGATTTACTCACATCAGCTGGGATTCTCATTGGAGGATTCTTTTGCATTTCAATGCTGCCACTGGCTTTGAAGATCTGGGAAATGTTTTCTCATTTGTAGCTGGACTACTAATCCCAGAATAATGTAACATATAATGAAGAGTGAGGCATGCTGGGATTTGTAGTCCAGCAACATCAGGGTTGTATTCTTAAAGCAATATTGCACAATAAAACTTTTCAGGCTCCCCAGTGCCCGCATTGGCAGCATTGAAATGCAAAAGAATCCTCCAATGAGAATCCCATCTGATGTGAGTAAATCCGGCTCCCTGTTCTCTGTTCCTGCAATTGGAGTTGGGAGCATGGAAAGTGGTCCTGATGACTCACCCAGATACACCCAGCTGGATATCAAGGGGCAACCTTGGCTCCCTCCCAAACATCTCAAAGTCTCTGCCTTCATCAGAATGTAATCTACTTGGCAATCCGTAGTGAATGAAAAACTTCTCCCATAGTACTTTAGCGACTGAGGAGGCTTTTTGGTCCTTGGTGGGGAAAGCTTGGGCGTACCTGGTATAGTGATCGGTGACTACCAGAACATTACCGATGCCCCTTGAATCATTCTCAATACAAAGAAAGTCCATGCACACCAAGTCCATGAGCTCTGAACATTTCAGGTGACCCATGGTGGCAGTGAGGACCAGGAGTGTCTTCCTTTGCAGACACCTTAGGCACCTCCTACAGTAACTTGCAACTGCATCTCTCATTTTAGGCCAGAAAAAACAGTTTTGGGGGCAGCGAGGACCGGGAGTGTCTTTTTTTGCAGTCACCTTAGGCACTTCCTACAGTAACTTGCAACTGCATCTCTCATTTTAGGCCAGAAAAAATGGTCTTGGACCAGCTCATAAGTCTTCTCCATTCCAAGATGTCCATGGTGATCATGCAGACTCCTTAACACCATGTTCCTGAATTTAAGGTGCAACACTAATTGCCGCCTCCCAGGGTGATTATGATATGGTATCACCCAGTATAACAGTCCTTGTTCCACACAGAACTTCCCCCAGTCACGTTGGAAAAATTCATACTCTCCTGGCAAACTGTTCTTGAGCAAAGCAGGATTTCTGGTGTTAACCCGCTCTCCACAGGGGCCCTATCACAGGATCAGTTTTCTGGCTTTGAACCATGTCCTTGTGACTAATTAACTTGGATTCTCCCTCTTCTAGAGCAACTGGACAGCGCTACCACCAACAGAATCTACGACCCTCAACTCAGAAAAAGCCACCTTATCATCCACTACAGCAGCTGTAGCACAGTAGGCCTTCATACCGATGCTGGGTATCTCTTCCCACTCCCCATCTTCCCCCAGGGCAGGCAGACCCGGTCGCTTAGAGAGAGCATCCACTCCTATATTCCTAGGCCCTGGTTTGTACTTGAGGGTGAAGGAGTAGTTTGACAGTGCAGCTAACCACCGGAGCCCTGTGGCATCAAGTTTGGCAGTAGTCAAAATATATGTGAGAGGGTTATTTGTCTCTTCACCATACACATTAGAAAGCCTCAACAATTCATTTAACAGGTGGGCTACTCTTGAATACCCCTCTAAAGATCGCCTGTAGTAACCACAAAACCCGAGAAATGATCTCAGCTCAGTGACATTTTGGGGTTTGGGCCAGTTTACCACAGCTTTAATATTGTATGTATGTATATTTTTATTTATAAAGTGCTACTTATGTACGCAGCGCTGTACAGTAGAATACATTAATACAAACAGGGGGTTAATAAGATAATAGATAAATACAAAGTATAACAATAAATACAAATAAATACAAGATACAGTTACAGTTGCAATAAGTTAAGAGTCAAAGACACAAGAGGATGGAGGTCCCTGCCCCATAGAGCTTACAATCTATATATATCTGTCCGGGTCAGTTCCTATTCCTTCTGTAGAGGTTACTGAGGAGCAACAAAACTTACACTTCAATTGACTGTTTTAGTCCTTCTTCTATTAATCGGTGTAACAACCCATACTTGTAAGGAACTGTGAAGGTGTTGCAGACAACTTTTGGACCATTGTCAGAATACCTAGGGACTTTTGTCCCAGTGACAGAAGGGGTTAAGGTAGTCCGTACCTCCCATTTGTTCCCAGAATGATGGGAGCAGCGTTAGGGTTTCCCGTATCTGGGCAGACCACAGCATCAACTTCCTGGGACAGAGGCAGTGTACCATGGCACCTCGGCATGGTTATAGTTACTTGTAGCAATCCATGTATGGGGTAGGCCTGCTGATTTAGCCCCCACAATTCTAAACCTCTAGCGGGCTGTAAAGGTTTGTGGGCTAGATGTTGCAAGTAATAACTATAGTGGATAATTGTCACCTGTGACTCAGTATCAAACAGCGCTTGTACTGGCTGCCCATCTAACAGGATGTCCACTAAGGATTAGGGCCCACCATGTTTCTGTTCTTTGTCACAGAGGATTCTGTAACCTCAGTGGGGTAGCTATCTGGCTTACCACATGACATTGTCTGCACTGCATTAAGGGAATCTTTCCTCTTTAACAAAATGCCCCTCCTTGCCACACCCGAAACAACTGGTAGGGGTAGTGGCAGGTACCCCCTTATGCCACTCTGATGGGGACCTTTTCCGGATTGGGGTTATTGGTGGTACACTCTTTCCAGTGACCTTAATATCCTTCAAGGTAGGTAAAGCAGGGATCTGCTTTGGTACCCGGGAGGTACCAGCAAAGCATAGGGTTGCCTCCTCTTGGTCAATAAAGCTGGTATCTCTTTTATCCCTCCAGAGTATCTGCAACATGGAATACATGGGGAAGAATGGGGACATCCCCTTTAGTAATTGTTTTAGGTGTAGTGTGTCTACTGCCTCTGCTGTAATCACTTTTTTTGACAAGAGATTCCGCAGCATACTCTCGAGACGGAGGGTGAATCCTCCGAAGACTTCTGTCTCATCTGTTTAAAGTCAGCCAATAACTGGTCAGGGTCCTCATGCTTCCGGTATGCTGAAGTGAGGATTTCAATTATGCCAATAGCATTGTAATCTTTGTGACTGGCTTTAAAATGTAACACAATACTAGCTGCAGGGGGGCAACATGGTCCATAATTGGCTGCCTCTTGGTTTGTTCTGAGCAGGCCCATCTAACGCTTGTAGTGCAGACTCCTTCCATGTCTCCACTCTCTCTTCCCCTGTAGGAACTGGCTCTGTGCCTGAAAATGTCTTTAGCTTTTTATAGTGAATCAGCTGCAGCCCCTGAGCCAATGCTTCAGTCATTTGGGTTATTGCGTCAGTCAAGGGATGCTCTGACATGCTGACATGCTTAGTTTCACTGGGATCAGTTACCAGCGGTTCTTGCTTTACTGCGTGCTGCACATTGCAGGGTAGTGATGGCAGCAGCCTCTTTCTTCTACTGGTATAGCCCGCAGTTGAACTGGGTGCTTTACAAGGGGCAACAACACCCTACCTATAAATCACCCGCAGGGAACACAGCATATGGCCCCACTTCTGAATTTAGTGTATTACACACTTTGAAAAGCAGGACTGCATAACTGTCCATGGTTGATCCCTCATCATCAGATGTGCACCCTCTGTGACAGATGGGGAGATTAGTGGAGGGCTGGGCTGGCATTATTAATGGCATATCTGCAGTGATTTCTGCTTTGATCTCAGCAGCACCTCCAAATGTAGCCCACTTCCGCTACTGCAAGAGATCTAGCACACATTAACCTGCATGTGGCACTACAGGCTTCCTTCCTGTCAGCTCACACAGTGGGTGGGGGCTCCTCCTCCTCTCTCACTTCCTTCCTGTCAGCTCACATAGTGGGTGGGGGCTCCTCTCTCACTTCCTTCCTGTCAGCTCACACAGTGGGTGGGGGCTCCTCCTCCTCTCTCACTTCCTTCCTGTCAGCTCACATAGTGGGTGGGGGCTCCTCCTCCTCTCTCACTTCCTTCCTGTCAGCTCACACAGTGGGTGGGGGCTCCTCCTCCTCTCTCACTTCCTTCCTGTCAGCTCACACAGAGGGTGGGGGCTCCTCCTCCTCTCTCACTTCCTTCCTGTCAGCTCACACAGAGGGTGGGGGCTCCTCCTCCTCTCTCACTTCCTTCCTGTCAGCTCACACAGAGGGTGGGGGCTCCTCCTCCTCTCTCACTTCCTTCCTGTCAGCGCAAACAGAGGGTGGGGTCTCTTCCTCCTCTCTCACTTCCTTCCTGTCAGTGCAAACAAGGGGTGGGGGCTCCTCCTCCTCTCTCACTTCCTTCCTGTCAGCTCACACAGTGGGTGGGGGCTCCTCCTCCTCTCTCACTTCCTTCCTGTCAGCTCACACAGAGGGTGGGGTCTCCTCCTCCTCTCTCACTTCCTTCCTGTCAGCACAAACAGAGGGTGGGGGCTCCTCCTCTTTGCACAGTAACAACACAGAGGAGACACAAGTGTACACAGCTCCCCTACAGGTGTAATTGTAATTCAGATTTGTACAGCACTGCGGAATATGTTGGTGCTTTATAAATAAATGTTAATAATAATAATAATAATAATTGTATGTGCTATGCTAATAACTTGTACTAATGTACTTGTGATACTTCTGTCAAACTCATATCTGTGTCCCACTCCTCAGTGAGCAAGAGATATTATTACAGCCCCAAAACTTGGTTCTGGTGCTTATAAAACCCTCCCCCCTCCCCACACAGCCTGTTTTCTGTGATCCCTAATTAATTGATTAATTAGCCAATCAGGCTCTGGCTTTCCCCAATCAGCTGACTATAAATTCAGAGGCGGCCATGGGGCAGGCACTGGGGCTAACATTCCCTAAGTGCTAATATTTCACAAGTGCTAGGAAATGGCCGTTAAACAAGGCAGTTTGTTTGGTTGGTTTGTTACTTCCGACCTCAGAATGTTTATCCTGCTTTCCTCCTTGTTGCACTTTCATGTTTCTTAGAACATCTCCAGTCCCTTCCTCTACGATGTCAGAAAGGTACAGAAATCTCTGCCTCTCTCCTCTCCTTCCCTCTCAGCACATGGAGTCGTTAGAGTGCTAGCTCCATAGCTCCAGTTAACTCTTTCTCCTCACATAAAACAACGTACAAATGCCGCTCTCACCTTGCATTCCTCTCCTTCCCGTTACTGGCAGCGGGGGCCTTTCCCCCAACCCCGGCCCTTAGCCCATCCCTGTTCTGTTAGGGCCACATTCTCCAAACCCACCCTGTACCCCTTTAAAGTATAGAATCCTTACCCCTATACCCAAAGCCACTGATTAAATATGAAATTCCCGCTCCGTCTGCAACAAACTCACCTCCATCAATGACCTTTTCATCGCTATATCCTTTAAAGGGGAAGGAAAGGCTAAGTCACTTGGGGGTGCTAAAATGTTAAGCACCCCCAAGTGACTTGAATCGCTTACCTCGTACCCCGGGCTGGTGCCCCTATTAGGAGAAAACCGCACCAGCCCAGGGCACCTGGGGCGAAGCGCTTCCTCCTTCTGCCTTCCTTCCCCGAGACTCCGAGTCCGGCGCATGCGCAGTAGAGTGAAAAAGCCGACTTCTCTATTAAAGTTCCGCTATTCCTTCTACTGCACATGCGCGCGCGGCGAGAGAGGGAGGAGGAAGGGATCGCTGCTACCCCGGTCTGGTGCTGTTTTCTCCATACAGGGGCACCAGCCCGGGGTAGAAGTTAAGCGATCTAAGTCACTTGGGGGTGCCCAACATTTCGGCACCCCCAAGTGACTTAGCCTTTCCTTCTTCTTTAACTTACTTAACAATAACTGAGACCTGGCTTTCCCCTACTGACACTGCCTCACCTGCTGCTCTGCCCTTTGGGGGGCTACACCTTACTCACACTCCCAGGCCTGGAAACAGGGCGGGGGGGTAGGACTCCTTCTCTCCCCCCACTATTCATTTAAAGTCCTTCCACCTCCTCCTTCTCTTTCATTTTCCCCATTTGAGGGTCACTATTAGGCTTCTCCCCTGTTTCACTTCGCATTGCGCCCATATACCGACCTCCTGGACCGACCTCACAATTCTTTGACAACTTTTCTCCCTGGCTTCCTTACTTCCTTTCCTCTGACTCCCCATCCATTGTACTAGGTGACTTTAACATACCTGTTAACAATCCTAATGCCCCTGCTGCCTCTAAACTCCTCTCACTAACATCCCCCTTTGGGGTATCTCTGTGTTCTGACTCCCCCACTCACTCTAATGGAAACTCCCTGGATCTTATATTTACAAAATGTTGTTCTACCTCCAACTTCACTAACTCCCCTTTCCCCCTCTCTGATCCCAATCTGCTCACATTTCACCTCTCGCTAACTCCCTCTACACCCTCTGCTGCCCCCCAAACATACACATACCGAGACCTGCAATCCATAGAATCCCTAGACCTTTGACTCTCTTCACTCTAACATCCCAACTGTCTCTTGTCCTACTCAGACCCCTCTGTCTACTACAGCCACTCGCCCCTGCCCTTAATGAGCTGCTCCTGTCAAGATAAAATGCATAAGGCCCAAACCACTCCAACCCTGGCACCCTTCTCCTACCCACCCTGGCACCCTGCTCCTACCCACCCTGGCACCCTGCTCATACCCACCCTGGCACACTGCTCATACCAACCCTGGCACCCTGCTCATACCCACCCTGGCACCCTGCTCATACCCACCCTGGCACCCTGCTCATACCCACCCTGGAACACTGCTCATACCCACTCTTGCACACTGCTCATACACACCCTGGCACACTGCTCATACTCACCCTGGCCCCCTGCTCATACCCACCCTGGCACACTGCTCATACCCACCCTGGCACCCTGCTCATACCCACCCTGGAACACTGCTCATACCCACTCTTGCACACTGCTCATACAAACCCTGGCACACTGCTCATACCAAAGCCCTACAAAGACAGTCACATATACTTGAGTGCCTCTGGCACCAATCTAGATCAGAATCAGCTTTCTGCAGCTACAAATCTGCTCTGCTCTCCTATAATACCACCCTCTCCCTAAATACCTCTCTGCTGTCAAGTTATTGCAGAGCACTTTTGTAAACAAATTTGACACCATCAACCAACATAACCATTTACCTCCCTCCGTCTCTTCTTGGCTCCTTCTCCCCAGTGACTGAAGAGAAGTCTCAAAACTTTTGTCTTCCTCCCACCTTACTACCTGCCCGCTTGATCCCATTCCTACCAAACTTCTACGTAATGCCAACCCCTGTCTTATCAAAGCCTTAACTCATCTATTCAATCTCTTGCTCTCTACTGGAATCTTTCCCTCCCAACTGAAACATGCACTGGTAACCCCTATTCTGAAAAAACCCTCCCTTGATCCCTCCAATCTTAGTAACCTCCGACCTATCTCTCTGCTCCCATTCATCTCTAAACTGCTTGAGCGCCTAGTATACAACCGACTGACGCTATTCCTCTCTGACAATAACCTCCTGGATCCCCTACAATCTGGTTTTAGACAACAACACTCCACCGAAACTGCTCTAAACCGACTAACAAATGACTTCTTATTGGCTAAAGCCAAAACCCCCTACTCACTACTAATACTTCTCGATCTCTCTGCTGCTTTTGACACTGTGGATCCCCCTCTTCTCCTCCAGACTCTCCGCTCTCTTGGCCTTCGTGACACTGCCTTATCCTGGTTTTCATCTTATCTCTCAGATCGATCCTTCAGTGTCTCTTACAATGGGGAATCACCTTCTCCCTTGCCTCTTTCTGTTGGGGTTCCTCAAGGCTCTGCCCTGGGCCCCTTACTATTTTCTCTCTATACCTCCTCAATTGGCAAACTAATCAATTCTTTTGGCTTTCAGTACCACCTCTATGCTGGGGATAATCAGATCTATCTTTCCTCTCCTGATCTCAACCCAGAGCTTCTAACTCGTGTCTCTCCCTGCCTGGCCGCTATCTCCACTTGGATGTCCCAACGTTCCCTTAAATTAAACCTCTCTAAGACTGAACTGGTTCTCTTTCCCCCATCCAACGCCCACATTGTTCCCGAGGTATCTATCACAGTTAACAAT
Organism: Xenopus tropicalis; assembly: GCF_000004195.4. NCBI lineage: Eukaryota > Metazoa > Chordata > Amphibia > Anura > Pipidae > Xenopus > Xenopus tropicalis. The sequence goes on from NC_030677.2 coordinate 7,181,042, forward strand.
TTTAATATCACCCCATATTCCCAGTTAAAATTTTTATCGCGTCTAATTTTTCATGTTTTAATGCACGATTTACTAAAAGTATACTTACATAATTTAAGTCGTGAAGACTAGTTTTGTGCGATATTTGATGGAACGTGCGCTAATCAATGCATCGCACACAAATAGTCGCCGCTTGCAAAAATTGCACGCCATATTAGCCATACATGCTATTACTTTCAGAAAATTACTGTACTGAAAATGCCCATTTCCCTGCAAACTGGCGGCTGCGTCACTCTGGGGCCAACACAGACTTGAATAAATAACACTGCAAAGTCCATATTGTGTTGCCAAAAGCTCATGAACTGTACTTTTATATAATTACCACATGCCCTAAGTAGGGGTTAATTTTCACATAGACTAATGCGATATTTAGCGCGTCTAAGTGAATCATGCGCTAGTATTATTTCTGCGCACAAATTAACGAAATGCGGTTGTGTGTAAATTAATGCACACAATATGCGACTTAAAGCATGCGATAATACGTTTTTTTGTCACCCACGGCAATTTTTTTGTTGCAAGGCTATTCTTTTGTCGCCCACGCCTATATTTTTGTCGCCCGCACCTATTTTTTTGTCGGCCACGGCTTTTTTTTTGTCACCTGCGCCTATTTTTTTTGTCGCCCATGGCTATTTTTTTGGTGCAAGGCTATTCTTTTGTCGTACGGCTATTCTTTCATTGCCTGTGGCTATTCTTTTGTCGCGGGCTACAATTTTTGGACGCCAATGGCAAAACATGGAGATTCACTGCGAATCCATGCCTGGCTAAACATATTGCCCATCACTACTCTTCACCTCTTGTATCGGTAATTGGTTGCTTTATATGTTACTCTGTATGTCCAATGTATGAAACCCACTTATTGTACAGCGCTGCGGGATATGTTGGCGCTTTATAAATACATATTAATAATAATAATGCCTGGTGAATTATTTCACCCATTACTAGTGATGAAGCTAATTATTTTGCTTTAAATAAATGACTAAGGCATTTTTGCTGGAACTGGGTTGGAATAATTACATCTAATGATATGAGTGGGGAGAAAGAGATTCACTGGGACCAGTTTCTCTAGTAGTGGTGGGGAGAGCAGAGCAGACCTAGGTATAAACAGATGTTGGTTATAGGGGATTCAATCATTAGGAAAGTGGACAGGGTAATCTGTCAATCAGATCACTTCAACCAAACAGTTTGCTGTCTTCTTGGTGCCAGGGTTTGGCATGTGGTTGATGGGGTTAACAAATAATTGGGTGGGACTGGGCATGTCTTGGTACATATCGGTACTAATGACAAAATGAATGGTAGGTGGAGGACCTTTTAAGAGTGAATTCAGGGATCTAGGCTCTAAGATTACAGAAAGGTCCTCCAATGTTATTTTAGCAGATGTTTTGCTGGTGACCCGTGCAAAGTCAGCGGGAGCTTAGGGAGCTAAATGTGTGGCTAAAGAGATAAAGTCTTGGTGTAGGGAGGAAGGGTTTTGTCAAATTTAAGCTGAAGTTTTGCAATACAATTCTCCAATCGTGAAATGCAGAAAGTCGCTGCGAATCCATGACTGTCAAAAAAAATCACTTACTGTATCACTATCTAGGTATTTATATTTAGAAATTCAGCTTTTGTATGACACACACACAGAGTGAGCTTGTATTGTTTCTTTAAAAGATAAATATGTTATTCTTTAAATTGCTTGTTTAGTTTTGTATTGATCAGAGCTTTATCATCTCCCCATATCTACAGATCAGTTACGGAGCGACAGACCCATCGCTCAGAGACAGAGCCGCCTTCCCGTACTTTTTCCGTACCATACAGAGTGATGAAGCCAATTATTTTGCTATAAGTAAATTACTGAGCCATTTTGGCTGGAACTGGGTTGGAATAATTACATCTGATGATATCAGTGGGGAGGAAGAGGTTCACAGTTTGGCCAAATATCTCTCCATGGAAGGAGTCTGCATTGAGTTTACAATAAAAACCAAACCAGTAAATGATAACTATATAAAGCAATATGAAAGCACAATTAATAGAACCTCTACCAGTGTCATTATAATTAGTGGAACAGCTTCTATTATGTTTGTTGTAGCATTAACTAATATTGTCAGTGAAAAGACTTTAATTCTTTCACCTAATTGGGGAAATAATTATATTGTCCTTGGATACAATATAATAATATTTAATAACAGTTTGGTGTTTCTGCCACGTTACCATTATGATCTCGGGACTCCTGAAATGAGCAGATTTTTAGAAGATTTACATCCATCAAAATTCCCAGAAGACAAACTAATTAATGATATCTTCCTATTGTTCCATTTCTGTTCGTCAAAAGACCAATATATGAATAATTTGTATAAATATACTTCCCTGAATACTCTCCATAACTGCACTGGGCAGGAGCGTATTACAGACCTTTACTATTTCAGTGGTGGAACCAATTCTCCCCTAGTGCATCTGGCAGTTGATATAATGTCTCAAGCTCTTCATGATATGAACATGTTGTTTATCAGGAAATCCAATCAGCATCCCTATAAGTACCAGGTGATTATCATAAATACTAGGAAAGTGTCCTGTGTATGACTAGGGCTCTGATATAAGGATCATAGATACATAGTAACATAGTCAAGTTGGGACCAAAGTCCATTAAGTTCAACCCTTTGGAGTGAACCCCAGGGCATAGTGGGACTTTTCTCATTAAAATGACTTTAGGTGCAATACAGATGCTGAGGAATAAGGAGGAATAGAAGGAAACTAATGTTCATGCACAGATAACAGAGGGGCCCCGAGGTGTAAAGCACTGACTGTTTACAAGAACTAACAATACATTCAAGCAGGATTAACTAATAGTATAATAGTTGTAACCCTATCCTCACCACTTCTGGCACTGACAGTGTTACACTCCCCGAGTGGCGCTTACCTGATGGCACAGGGCAAACCTGAATCACTCCGCAGTGGTATTGGGAGAGACTGGGTACCTGGTACTTATTAGCGCAGCGCCCCCTAGTGGGATCCAGGAGTGCACCTACAAGGGCCCCACTAGGAACAATAATAATGCACACACAGTACTTGATAAACGAAATAACTTTTATCTGAAATAAAGGGGAAACTAATACACATAACACTCCTATCAAAGTGGCAATAAGGGCCTTACTAACTGCCCCTGCCAGCGCAAGCTGTCTCACTAACTGTGTAACATCCTTTAGCTCAGTCCAAAGGAAACAGTCTATATACTTTAAATCTTCAAGCGCTCCTTTATTAGTTTCACTTTAACTATACTCACTCCAGGGATCTCTTTAGGTGCTTCACACAGAATCTTCAGGCGAGTCCAGCACTCACAGCCATGCAGTGAGACTACTAGCCCCTTTAGCTACTCAGATGGGCTCCCCCTGCAGGTGGTTGTTCCCCCAGTCAGGACTCCTCACAGGATCTCTGTCTCTCCAGGTAGAGGGTTTGCCTTCCCGGTACCAGCCTGTGCCAAAGGCCAGCTTCTCCTTGTGCTGCTCCTCTCTCTGAGCCCACGTGCAGCTTCTGGAGCTCTGGGGCTTTCTTTCTCCTCCCCCTGACTTCCTCTCCCAGGCTGCTTTGCAACTTCCTGCAGCCCTGAGCTTGCTGTTCAGCTTGTTGCTAGGCAGCAGCTCACAACACACAGACACAGTCTCAGTGCTGCCCCCTATAGGGAACAGCAGCAGGAGGGGGGTAAGTGCAGGGACCCAGCACTACCTCCCTACATAGTCATATAATATTAATATATGAGAATTGAAAGTGTTACTACCTTATTGATATATCTGACATGACAGAAGGGTCTCAATGAATTGTGATTATAAATGATTTATCTTGTATGCAGGAGTTGCACCATTTTTTAAAAAACCATCAATACAGCCCCCAAACTGGACCAACCTTCTCGTTTGATGAACATGGGGAGTACATGTCTGGGTTATGGATCTATAACTATGTTTTCATGCCTAATCGTTACCTAAAGAGAAATCTCTTTGGTGAATTCTCCCCCAGGGCCCCCCCAGATCAGCAGCTGAACGTCACACCATCAGTAATACAATGGAAGACAAATAACGATAAAGTGAGAATATTTATTTTAACCATTTTAACATTAATACTTTATTTTTATATATATATATATATATATATAGATATAAAAAGTCAAAATGCAATACTGGCACTCACGTATAAATCTCAAATCCGCCTGGGTGCAGTCTTCACAGTGAAAACGAGATAAGAAGAAAAAGAAGCCGCTCTCTCAGGACTTAGGTGCAAAAATAAAAAGTAATTTATTGAGTAGTTCGTCTACTCAATAAATTACTTTTTATTTTTGCACCTAAGTCCTGGTAGAGCGGCTTCTTTTTCTTCTTTTATATATATATATATATATATATATATATATATATATATACATACACAGTATATTTACTGTATTTATGACTTGTCACATTAATGCTGAACAGTGAAGGCACTTTTACTTTAAATATTAAATAGGGGAGGTATATGCTGAAGTGAAGGGGCGTGTACCTGGTAATGGTATTTAACCCTATAAGTGAGAGCAGGATTTCACATTTCGGTTCCCCTCAGTGTCAGATGTTTTGTAAACATTCTGTGCTCTCTCAATTTAGGGGCTTTTACTGGGGGAAGGGTTACGTTTAGGTAGGAAAACTATATATTGTTTTTTTCAGAAGAACCTGAGATTTCCAAATCCGGCTTTTCTCCAGAGTTTTTCCACTTTCCATGTATTTCCACTTCTGAAACAAGATTTAGAGCTCGAAATACAAAAAAAAAAAGAAAATTGATATTTTTCATGATTTATACCAGAAACATATTTTATTTTATGGACAAAAATTCAACTGATTTGGAAAGCCTCATGTCTCCTAAACATGCCAATACCTGATATGTATAGTTTTATGGAGATTTCAGATATAGATCAAAAACTCCCAGCAGTAAATTACCAAATTTTCAAAGCATTACAGCAGAATACGGCATACTTTAGATTCCAAAGCCAAAAATCCTGGAACATTAGGTTTACCATAGGAAACTATATATTTTTGAAAAGTACACATTCTGCTGAATCCAAAATGGGTAACCATGTCTTCCAACTCCTAAGTACCAAACGGCAATGCTTTACTGAATTTAATAGTTTCTATAAAAAATTATGAAAATTCAAAAAAATCACCTCAAAGCTTCAACTTTCAAGCACCTTATCTCCCACATAACATTAGGTACCAAGAAAACACACCCTAAATATGAAAGCCAAGGGTCCACTGAACAGTTTGATGCCCATTGTGCATAGGATCACTGATGTATCTGGCATGTAGAGATCCCAAAAGGAAGTTAGTAGATATAAATTGCCCCGGAGATCTCTTTGGCTACTGAAAATTTTCTGTAGGGTAAAAACACAAAAAGAATCATTGACCCCCCCCAAACCATATATTTTCGGAAACTACACATTCGGGTAAATTCAGGTTTTGATGAAATACCCGAAGATCACATCAAACCTTCCACTTTCAAGCACATTACCACCCACATAGCATTAGCTACCAAGTAAACACACCATAAATATGAAAGCCAAGGGCCCACTGAACAGTTTGATGCCCATTGTGCATAGGATCACTGATGTATCTGGCATTTAGAGACCCCAAAAGAAAGTTAGTGCATACAAAGTGAATATGCTGCAATATAAGCTACCGGCATGTGTATTATGTGCCATAAGACCCCCTAACAGTACGGAGACCCTAGAAAACCATATATTTTCCGAAAGTACACATTCTGACAAAACAAAAATGGGTAAATACAACTTTCTACTGCAAACTACCAAACTACAAAGCTATACTAAACAGAACGGTTTTTATGACATTTCTGAAAATTGTCACAAAGCTTTAATTTTACTTCATTATGTACTGAAAATGCAAAACCAAAATCACAGAAAATGTAATAAAAACACCAAAATAATACACAAGAGGTATTGCGCAGTGCAGTTAACGAATACGCTATGCGCAATGGCAATAAAACATTTTTTTCAGGCAAGAATAAAAACGATGCAATAAAAAAAAAAAATTACAAAATTACATGTGTGTAAGTGTGTGTGTACACATGCCAAAATCTGTTTTGTGTGCAAGTAAGTGCTTGTAAGTGCAAGTAAGTGAGTACTGTAAGTGCTGTGAATGTGTGAAACCCCCCAACCCCCCAAAATGCGTGTGTGAGTATAAGTGTGTATTAGTGTAGTATGTGCGGGTATGTGTGATTTTTAACACCTACCTGGGACAAGCAGTCACACAGATCCTCTGGGGGTGAGAGGAAAGACCCAGAAGCCCGTGCTGCAGCTTCTTTCTTTTGATCGGTGAGTCTTCAGAGGGAGGGGGAAGCAGGAAATGTCAGGCATGTACTTTGTACAAACAGCGTGCCTGACTTTTCTTATGGGTCCCTGGGCGATCGCGCCACAGGGGCCACTCGTTCTCCCCATGTGCTCGTTGTCTAGGGGCTGGGGAATGAGCTGGAAGTGAAGGAGCAGCTTGAAAAGTCGCTCCTCCGCTCCCAAACCCGAATGTCCTGTGGCACTTACTGGGAAGGTGATTGTATGTGCACCTTGATATGGTTCTGGTCTTAATATATATATATAATATAGCAAAATGATTTATCTTTATCAGTTGCCGGCAGACAAATGATATTGAGTTGCCCCCTTATTAGCAATAGGGAGGAATGTATCATTCTTAAGAGTTTGTCGTAGACAAAATACCACATTTCCTAAGAAGTGAAGCTTCGCCTCTGAAAGCTTCTCCATACTTCATGCAACTTCGCAGGCGTAAATTCACAGCGACTGCGCTTAATTCATCAAAATGCTCATTTTCCCTGCAGGAAGTGAGTGCAGGTGTATTAACACCAGCGATCTTTTGCCGGGGTGAATTTTCACTTCCTTGGTGCAAATCTGAATTTTTTTAGCACCACTAGGACACTATTTTATTCTAATATGTAGTGATGAGTGAAATAATTTGCCAGACATGGATTTGCAGTGAATTTCTGCGTTTCCCCATTGGCGGATTAAAAAAAATTCAACTTTTTTTTTCACCCTACAGGGCATGTGAGTTCTCACTGATTTCTGTGTATTTTTTATGAATATTCTAGATCCCAAGAGCTCAATGTTCAGACAACTGTCCCTCCGGATTCAGGAAGGCACCAAAGCCCGGAGCCCAGTCCTGCTGTTATGTCTGTGTCCTGTGTTCCGAGGGAGAGATCTCCAACACAACTGGTACAAATACATGGTTTTTAATATTGTATCAAGTATTATTGCTTGAAAGTCTCTAAAATGATAAAAAAAACACTGAGCATAAAGAGTAGCAATGAGCGAAACTGTCCCATTTCAATTTGCTGAAAAATGCTTGACATGTTGCCAAACGCATTGGCACCAATAGATGTAGTTTCCCACAAAAAATGCATTGGAACCAATGGATGTTTTTTTTCATCCATTGAGGAATTCCAATTCCAATGTTGTGCAAAAAAAAAGTAGATTGTTTTTGGCTTAACAAAATGAAAACCTTCAAATACTGCTATTGGTGTTTTTTTCTCACATTTTTCATGTATTTTTTCCCAGTAAAAGCAGGGTCCCCTAATTTGCCTCTCTAAAATTCACCAAAATTGTTTTATAGTAATCACCTTTCCCCTCACCAGAATCAGAGTTGTTTAATAATATAAGCTTCCCACCTAGCTGCAAAAAGGGCCAATTGGACAGATGGGCTACAATAATAAAACCACCAAATGATATCACTTTATTGGGAATGGAAAAGTAATCCCCATAGGCACAATACAACAGTGGTGGGGCTGGCACCCTAGAAACCAATGGAACGATATACAAGTTACTAATTATTTGAAGTCAATAGGGGTGGAAAAGGTAACAAGACCCCTTATCAGTTGGGGAGGTCAACTAACTTAAAAATATCCTACCCCATTGCACAGCAACAGAGATACAAAGGGAAAAAATGTTATATATGGTTCAATTGGAAAAGGATAGATACCTGGGAAAAAATAATGACAACGGCTCACAAGGGCACAAAATCCAATAGGATCCAGGAAGGAAATTTTGAACTAATGAATAGATGGTATAGGGCACCCCACTTCCCACATATAATAAAGTACCTCAGGTAGGCTGGAGATGTAACAATGCTAAGGGGACCTATAGTCACATTTGGTATAGATGCAATACAATGAAACCCTATTGGAAAGTGTTTGATACAATAGAAAAAATAAGACCAAGGATGTTTTTCAATTAAAAAGTAATGGTTCTTTTAAGACTAGATAAGGACAATCAAAAAAATAATACAAGACACGTTAATTATACATCTGCTACACTTTGGAGGAACCCCGATATACCGCAAAAAATAGAATGGATAAAAGAAATAGACTATAAACAATTGCAATAGCAGAGCAAAAATAAAAGTACATTGGAATAGAAATGGAAAAGCTCTCCAGAGAGATTAACAAAAGGCACTAAACTAAAGCTGATAAAATATAATAATTAAAATATAGAAAAATGGAGGCACTATTACCTGCTTCACCCTCAGCAGTCTTTCCATTTCTACAGCAAAAGCATTCATACCCATAAGCTGTGTTTGGTACAGTTTTCTGATGTCTATTGGTTTTTCCCCCCCACTCTTCTTGACTTCTGTACCCCACATAATCTGAAATATGAAAAATTTGATGAAGACTTACAAAAAAATAAAACATTTTTGAAAAAGCAAAATATAGATAAGCAATGTGTTCTGGGTTTGGTACTTGGAATCCAAAATGGTGTAGGATTATTATAAACACTATCAGTAGGTGAAGGCTTGTGTGGCAATAAGAGGGTTGTACTAAGGGTTTTATTAAATAGGAGAGACTGGCCACTCCCACACCTATAATGGCCACTCCTACACCTATAATGGCCACTCCTACACCTATAAGGTCAGAACATTGATAGAAACATCGCTGATTACTGTGAATCGTGCGTTAATCAACCAATTAGAGCAGGGATATCTGTAAAGATTTTGCCTTATATTTCTAATTTAGTTCTAGCCCTGAATGTTTTAGCAACACTTTTATGAAGTCCAACATTCTGCTCTTATATTTACAGACAGTGTGAGCTGTATCCCATGCCCAGATATGGAATGGCCCAATGAGAACAAGACTCAATGTTTTGCCAGGATGGAAGAATTTCTTTCATACAGTGTTGATGTTATTTCTGTGTTTTTCTCATTCATCTCACTTCTATTTTTTCTTATAACTGAAGTCATACTAGGAATTTTCCTTAATTACCGGGACACCCCCATAGTGAGAGCCAACAACCGGAGCCTGAGCTTCCTCCTCCTTGTCTCCATCAAGCTGAGCTTCCTCAGTGTGTTTCTGTTCCTCGGTCGCCCTGTGGATATAACCTGCATGCTGCGCATCATCACTTTTGGAATCACCTTCTCCATAGCTGTCTCTTCTCTCCTGGCCAAGACTATCATGGTTTGTGTTGCTTTCAAAGCCACCAAGCCAGGGAGCTCATGGAGAAAATGGCTGGGAGTCAAACTGTCCAATTCTGTAGTCTTGTTCTGCTCATCCATTCAAATAATCATCTGCATGACTTGGTTGGCCATTTCTCCTCCCTTTCAGGAACTGGACATTCACACTTCCCCTGGAACCATCATCATTCAGTGCAATGAGGGCTCAGCTATTGGCTTTTACTCAGTTATTGGGTATATGGGGCTTCTGGCAGCTGTTAGTTTTGTTTTAGCATTTTTAGCTCGGAG